>NC_081181.1:119537682-119670182 GCF_029867415.1 Vicia villosa | reverse complement strand
CAGTTGTGGTAAATGTCTATTTTCCCCAAAATCTCCACATGTCGCTTTTTAAATTGACAAAATACTATATTTCTCTATCCTAATAAAAATAATAACTTATAGAAAAATGAAGGTTGTAGGTTGGAGATTAGAAAAAATAGAGGTTGGAGATGGATTGATGAAAGAAGAAGATGAATTTGTAAATTTTTTTTTTTTTTTGGATTTTGTTATCTTATGCCACGTTACTAGTTCCACGTCACAAATGTTTGTCACATTGTCTTTTTTCAATGGAAGGTTGACGTCACGGACAAAAACCAAATGAATTTTAATATTTAAAGACCCCCCCCCCCCCCCCAAAAAAAATACAAAGACGTATTCAACTTTTCAAAACGAATTAGCTTTTCAAGCCTTAACTTTTTTACATGTGTTTATTAGTAATTTATTTTTATCGAATAAAATTTAATTTAATAATATAATATAATAAAATAATGAGACTATTAAATTTTTAATTGAAAGTGTTCTTTTATTTATTTTATTTTGTATTTAATAGGTAGTGTGAACCAAACACTTAAATTAACTTATCAACTACTAGTCTCATCCAAAAAGAACGATCATGTGAAATGCACACAAAGGTAGTATTATGATTTTGAATATTGATGGTAGTACCCTCGATAATCCTGGCGTCTCGAATTTTGATGGATTGATTCAAAATGCAAATGGTGCTTGGATTCACGATTTTGCGGGTAATATTGATTATTCTGACATCCTTCATGTTAAGTTGATGGCGCTATATCATGGTTTATGTATGGCATGAGAACTTGGCATAAAAAACTTGATGTGTTATTCTGACTTCCAACTCTACTATCAAGTTTGTCTCATAGTCCATTAATGTTTGACATCACTATGGCACAATTCTTAACAATATTAAATAACATCTCTCTTATAAAGTATCACATATTTCATACTCTTATAAAGTATAATATTTGTGCTTACTACCTACAAAAATATAGAGTTAATAATGATGCGACATACCGATCTTTTTGCAGAATCTCCTATTAAAATCATCATTCTCCTGCAAGCTGATGCTAGTGAGACTTTATTTTCTAACTAATTTTCTACTTTATTTTTTTATCTTTTTCCTTTTGCAATAAACCTAAAAAAACAGTTAATTTAACAAATTAACTATCAACTATAAATTATTTATCAACTATTTTTACCAAAGAGAATTTAAATTAGTTTTAAATTTTGGATAATAATCAAAATATTATAAAAAAAAATCCAGGCTCAAAAAAATTTTTTATTTTAAAATTTGAAATAGGGACAAAATTTAAGTACAATTCTTTATGTATGGTTCTTACTATTTTTTAATAAAAATATGACAAGTGTAAAATTTCCTCTTACATATATGTAAATTTTTCCTATTTTCTCTCACTAAATGATATTTAATTATATTTAAAATATTTAGATTAATTTTGAATTTTGGATAATAATTAAAGGGTTTAATGGATATACACTGTCAGTTTATTTCATTAAATTTATAATTAAATTATAAATTATAAAAAAATAGATAATTAACTATTAAAAATATAGTTAATTAATGTTAAAAAACTATTATTAATTATATCAAAATATTTAAAACAGATTTTAATTTTAATTATGAATTTTAGTCTCACGACTTGTGTATTTTGAACGCCCGTACATGTGTCAATGACGGTGATATTTTAAACTTGTCTCTATCTTTCCGGCTCAATATATATTTATCCAAGGTAAAACCATTTTTTAATTAGCAAAAAAAGGTGCAGAATCGACACGTGTCGCTATGTAAGAGGAACAGTCGCCATCTTAGACGCGTTAATCACGCGTAACTCGTATCCGAGATCTTCGGTTTCTACGTTTCTTCTTCTTCGATCTTTCGTAGCCTCTCTCTGTATAAATAACCAAGATCCCTAATTTTTCTTTCAATTTCTCAACTACTTTTTCGTCTTCTGCATAATCTCATCCTAAAAAAATCAACGAGTTCGCAATCATAATTTTTCATTCATCGGTACATACTTTTCACCTTTTCCGATTTCAATTGATGTTATTTTGCAGTTCTAATTTGTTTATGATTGATTGATTTTGTTACTGTATTGATTAAATTGAGGGAATTTTGTTTCTGAATGATTAGGTCTGAAAAATGGAAGGTGGAAATCATAACCCTAATGATTCTGACAAAGGAGTTTTCTCACATTTAGCTCATGGATTAGCTCAAGGTGCTCATGGTTATCCACCGGGAGCATATCCTCCTCCTCCCGGAGCATATCCTCCACCACCCGGAGCGTACCCTCCACCTGGACATGGCTACCCTCCACATCAAGGTGGTTATCCTCCAGCCGGTTATCCTCCCGCTGGTTATCCTCCAGCCGGTGGTTATCCTCCTGCCGGTGGTTACGGTTATCCACCTGCTGGTTATCCTGGTTCACATGGTCCACCACATGCACCAGGTATAATTCCTTTCTTATTTTCCAGTTACCTCTACAATCATTGATATAGTAACACCGACAATTCTGAAAAAAATTATATCACATTTAATTTATTATTATTTTTTTAATTAATATTTGTGTTGTCGTATTAGTGTCAGTGTCAGGTGTTTGTGATTATGGATAATAGTTGATCTACAATACTTCGCTATTGTTATTAAAACTTTGAAGCTACTGTAGGCTCTTGAATTAAGGGAAGTAATATGCTTGAAGGTAACTAACTAACTTCTCTGCTTTACATCAGGGCCTTATGGGCATGCCGGGCATAGTGGCGGTATGGGTGCAATGGGTGGAATGGGAGGATTGATTGCTGGTGCAGCCGCTGCTTATGGTGCTCACCGTGTTTCCCATGGCCATTATGGACATGGAGGATATGGTCACATGGGCCATGGAAAGTTCAAGCATGGAAAATTCGGCAAGCATGGGAAATTCAAGGGTGGAAAGTTTGGAAAGCATGGCATGTTCAGAAAGTGGAAGTAATTCTATCCATCTATGTATATACAATCACGACCTTTGAAAGACACTGCTGCTGCTCATTGCTTTTATAAATAATCATTCTGTATATTACTACCATTTTCGTTTTAACCTGGATAGGTTTATCATTTTAGATGGATTGTCTTTTTTTTCTTTTTGTATCACATCTAAAGTAATAATTGACCTCTTGGTCATAGACAATATTGAGCTGGTGGAATACAGTTTCTCCATTTTGGAAGTTATTTGTTTAAATTCAGCATAACGAAAATTGGACGATGCAATCTTAATATGCATCAAGACAAAGTATACGCCTTTCTTTCTTTTCCATCCAAAAAAGAGTATATGCCTTGAATCTATCAAATTTTCAAGTGTGTTTTTTGTTGTAATTTTAAACTATTTGATAAGCAATGTTTTATTAATAATAAAAAGGAGTAAAAGAAGTACTCCAACCCAATTACAACCCGAATTACGGAAAAAGTTGCCTGCCGCGAAAAAAATCTAGAGGAACATGCAACCAATTGTATAAAATGGTGCAATTATACTTCATCATGAAATATCAACTTATTTTTCACATTCCAAATTGACCAAATTGTATTTTTCACATTCCAAATTGACCAAATTGTTGACTATCGTTTTAATGTTTATAATCACATCATCTAAAACATGTGCTTCATCATAACAGAAATGCTATTCTTACACTAAATCTTACACCTACACCGTATGTACGGACGTCACTGTTCATGTACGGACGTCACTGTTCATGTACGGACGTCACTGTTCATGTACGGACGGATACTATTCATGTACGAACGTTTATTTTTAATACATGGACGTGCATTAACTAACTTCATTACTGCATTAATCAAGTTTTTATACTGCATTAACCACGTTTGATGACTGCTAAAAAATATTTTTAATATCTGGATGTTGCATTAACCAACTTTATTATTGAATTAACCAAGTTTTTACACTACATTAACCAAGTTTGGTGACGGCTAAAAATTATTTTTAATACCTGGATGTTGTATTAACCAACTTCATTACTGCATTAACCAAGTTTTTACACTACATTAATCAAATTTAATAACTATTGTAAAGTACTGTTGGGTTCATTATAAAATATCACCTTATTTCTCACATTCTAAATTGACCAAATTGTTGACGATCAGATGAGGCAAATCTTTTTTTTTTTTACCTTCCCTTTCGAGCCTTGATGGAAGAGAATGAAGTGGTTTAAAGAGTAAGTGCTCTAGATCTTCATCTATACGTATTACAAAATAAAAAAAAAACATAATTATTATTGTATATAAAAATTATAAAAAATGGTATAACATTTGTCAGTTTCACACATAAATACATAAATTATTATTATTATATTAAAATCAATATAAAGAGTTTACTAAATTATACTTCACTAATCATATGAAAAAAATAAAATTAAAAAAGTTGAAATATTATAATAAAAATAATATCAATAAATTATTGATATTGTAAAACAATGGTAGAATTTAATATATTTTATTCTATAATAAAATAGAGAGCGGTTGGAATGCAACATAGTAGTTCTTTGAACAAATTTTGAGCCTTCTCAAAATATTTGTTCAACGAATAACCAGATATAATTGCATTCCATGAGATTTAGAATCAATTGAGAAAACAATACTTGAGAGTTAATGATCTACCAGAAAGAAAAAAGCCAATTGGTGTAAAATGGGTGTTCAAAGTAAAGGAAAATCTCAAGGGTGAAATAATCAAGCATAAGGCTCAATTAGTTGTAAAGAGAAGACATAGATTTTGAAGAGGTATTTACACCGATGGATAGAATTGAAACCATAAGGCTAGTAGTAGGTATTACGAATAACAACAATTGGTCAATCTATCAAACGAGTGTGAAATTTGCGTTTTTTGAACTGACTGTTTGAAGAGGAGGTTTATGTAGAGCAATCCCCTGGTTTTGTTGTGAAAAAACAAGAGTCAAAGTTTTACCAGATGAAGAAAGTGTTGTATGATTTAAAACAAGCTCCAAGAGCTTGGAATAGGAGAATAAATGGTTTCTTAAAGGAGATTGACTTCAAGAAGTTTGTATCTGAACACGGAGTGTATGTAAAGAGGGATACAAATGATGGGGTGATAATCCTTTGTCTATACGTAGACGATTTGTTGATTACAGGCAGTGACAAAAAGAGAATTTCAATGTTCAAGAGTGAGTTTATGAAAGAGTTTGAAATGAACGACCATGTCCTCATGACATACTTCCTTGGTATTGAGTTTCACAAGTCCAAGAAGGGACTGCTCATGCACCAAAGAAGGTATGTGCTTAATATTTTGAAGAAGTTTAAAATGGAGCATTAAAATGCATCCATTACTCCAATTGAATCGAGAATATAGTTTCCGAAGAAAGAGGATGAGCAAGAAATTCTCTTTCCCATAGCGCACACAAGCAGAAAAATGCAATTCACTCAGTTTTATAGATTTCAAATGGTATGGAGATAAATATGATTGTTAGTTACCAATTTGTGTAAATATCTTAGGTAATTTTTGGTAACTCTCAAGTCTTTTTGTGGTTAATAAGTAGTATTTTATTGTCATTTGGTATATATTTATTCTTATATTTATATTATTGTTGAATAGTTCTTATCTTTGCAATCTATGTTGGATTTTGTAGTTTTTATAGATAATTGGAAGCTGGGACCATGGAAAAAGCATTTTTAAGATGTTCCAAGACCAAAGCCAAGGATTGCTGAAAAGAGGTAGCGCGCTAAGCGAGGTTGAGCCCGCTAAGCGCGCTTTTGAAGAAAAGAAGGAAGTTCTGGCAGAGAGTTCCGCGCTAAGCGAGGTCTGGAGCCCGCTTAGCGCGGTTGGGCGGTTTAAGCAATTAGTGATAGCGCGCTTAGCGGGCTGCACCGCGCTAAGCGCGGTCTGCGAAACTTTGTTTATTTGTTTATGGGCCAGATCACTTTTGAGGAGTGTTGGAGATATTTTAGAGAGAAACAAGAGCAATATACACTGTAGCAAATATAGAGTTGAAGATTGGAAGCCTTGATCGTCGATTAATCGCCATTTGATGCTTGTTGATCTTCATCCTTACCTTCTTGTGCAAGCTACCATTCTCATGGATAGCTAAACCACTTTTGTATCAAGTTAAGATGTAATCTTCCTAGCCTTTTGTATGTTTTTCTTGTGAATATATGTGTATGAACAAGTGATGATCAATATAGATGGTTTAGTTTGTTTATTAAAGCTTTTCCTTTGGTATAAATGTTTGAGACATCAATGTTTGTATCTAGACCTAACTAATCATCTTTCAAACTATAAGTTGCAGACATGGATTTAGAGTTTGATGTTTACTAAGTATCGGTTCTTAAAACGTTATTTGTATTGTTTAAACGGTGGAGAAATCGTCGGTTAAACAATACGGTAAATCTAACTATATCGTTGCGGACACGGACGATATAGGTGTCGATACGTAATTATATTGATCGTTAGCAAGTTCATAAGCATCTATTTATAAGGAAACATACAAATTTAGGTCGATGAAATCGAATCTTGATACATTTTCTTTAACTTAGAACTTTCATTAATTTACTCTTTGCTACTAAAAGAATTGAATGATCTTTTGCAAACCTAAAACTAAAGTAACATTAACTCAAGACAAAATAGGCTATAGAACGGCGGTGATATCGCAATAATCCCTGTGGATACGATATAAACGAAAAGTACACCACAATACTCTTTCAACAAAATGGCGCCGTTGCCAGGGATTGTTGTTTAGATATTGCAAGCATTGCAATAGTTTGTTTTGTATTGAGTCTTATAATTAATATCTTGTTTCTAAATTTATTTTCCTTGTGTTTGTTAATTTGCTTGGTTAGTTTTTCAGATTACAGTTTATGCGAGGACGTGTACCTGCAGATCAACTCCTTTTTGATCCTGAGATTGAGAGGACTGCTCGTAGAGAGAATAGCAAAACTCGTAGGAGGAGACAACTAGCTAGGGAAAGAAGACAGCAACAAGAGGCATCTTCTTCTTCAACTCCGGTTGAAAACTTAGTTGAGGAAGAAATGGCAGGAGAGATCCCTAATGTTCCAGCTCGAGGGCCTTGTGTTAATAGCCCTCGACTCAATGCACAATTTGCTCGTGATCAGGCCAATGGAAGAAACTCCGAGATGAAGACGGGGTTACTTCAATTATTATACCAAAATCCGTTCACAGGGGCAGATCACGAGGATCCATTTACTCATCTAACAAAGTTCTACGAGATCGCCGGAACAATTGGTGCTCCGGAAGACCAAGAAGAACAGGTGTTCAGGAGACTTTTTCCTCATTCCTTAATTGGAAAAGCTAAGGAATGGTACCTTGATCAACCTAATAATGTCATGACAAATTGGAATGAGTTAGAAGAGAAGTTCTTGGATCGGTTCTTTCCTCACAATAGGTTCATGGAAGCGAAAACTTCTATTGCGGTGTTCTCTCAAGGGTCGAATGAATCTCTCAATGAAGCATGGGAGAGGTTCAAGTCCATGGTTAGAAAGTGCAAAGGTCATGGGTTTGATGAATTGTCTCAAATCCATATCTTTAGAAATGGACTCCAACCTCAACCAAAAACTCTTTTAGATGCTACCGCGGGTGGTTCGTTGATGTCAAAAACTGCTGCAGAAGCGATTGCTATCATTGATAGAATGGCTTTAAACGATCATCAAGGGCAACACAACCGTAGTGCATTGCAAAGAAAACCGGGAGTTCTTGAATTGAATACTAGTGATGCAATACTTGCTCAAAACAAGTTATTGACACAACAAGTAGAATTGCTCACTCAACAAATGTCAAAACTCCCTCAACAAATCAAAGAGATAAATGGGAGCCCTTCTAAAAATCAACATGTGATGTGTTGTGAATTGTGTAGGGGTGACCATCAAACAGGTTTTTGTCCTCCACCGGGTGAAGAGGTGAATTATGTGTCTAATCCTAATCAAGGATATGGTGGAAGACAACAACAACCTTACAACAATAACCAAGGTTACCAACAAAGAGGTAATCAAGGTTATCAACAAGGATGGAGGCCGGAAGCGGGCCCATCGAATCGTCAAAATCCTTATCAAGGCGGTTACAATCAACAACCTCAACAAACAAAGCTTTCTATCGAGGACACTCTTAGCCAATTCATGCAATTGCAAATTGCAAGCCAAAAGAGTACGGATGCCGCAATTAAGAACCTTGAAACTCAAGTCGGGCAATTGTCAAAGCAACTTGCCGATCAAAACAAAGGTCCTTTTCCGGCTACTACACAAGAAAATCCTCGTGAGCATTGTAAGTCAATTCTAACTCGTAGCGGTAGAAAAATTGATATGGGTGTAGGAGAAATAGTTGAGGAGGAAATTGTTGAGAAAGAAAAAGATAGGGTGATTGAAGTAGAAAAAAATGTTGAGGGTGATTTAGTTGAAAATGAGAAAGAGAAAGAATTAGTGGAAAAAGAAACTCTTGAGAAAGTTGTAGAAAAAGAGAGAAAAAAATTGAGTGTGAGTGAAAAGGGAAAGAAGAAGGTGGATGATTCTATACAAGTGAAGAAATTACCTTACCCTCCCGGTCCGTCAAAGAAAGAAGATGCAAAGCACTATGCTCGGTTCTTGGACATTTTTAGCAAGTTGCAAATCAATGTCCCTTTTTCCGAAGCATTAGAGCAAATGCCGATGTATGCAAAATTCATCAAAGACATCATCACTAAGAAGAGAAGATTCTTGGATCCGGAGGTAGTAACGGTGAGCTCTTGTTGTAATGCGTTAATTCAACGCACTACTCCGATAAAATCAAATGATCCTGGGCGGGTAACCTTACCGGTGTCTATTGGAAATGTTCACATAGGCAAAGGTTTGGTAGATACCGGTTCTAGCATTAATTTGATCCCATTGTCTATGGTGAGAAGATTAGGAATCAATGATTTGAAGCCGACAAGAATGACGTTATCATTAGCAGATAAATCCACAGCTCATCCTCATGGAGTTGCGGAAGACTTGCTTGTCAAGGTTGACAAATTTTGGTATCCTGTTGATTTTATTGTCATAGACATGGAAGAAGATCCTGAGATTCCATTGATCTTAGGAAGGCCTTTTATGAAGACGGCCCGAATGATGATCGATATTGATGATGGCTTAATGAAATTAAGGTACCAAGATGAAGAATTATGTCTTGATCTCTTTGAAGCCATCAAGCATCCTAATGATGAGGATGATTGTTTTAGAATCGATGCTACCGAAAGGGCTATTATGAAAGTGGAGAATCAAATGCACTTGTCAAATCCTCTTGAGAAGACTTTAATGGAAGCTCTCGAAGTTCTCACCAAAGATCAAGAGAAGGAAATTGAAGATTGCTTGAGAAATTTAGAGGCTTGTGAGGAGATGAATCCATTTGAAACTCAAATTGAAGAGTTAAAGGATGAACCTAAAGTTGAAGAGCAAAAGGTGGAGTTGAATGTGTTACCATCTCACTTGAAATACGTGTTTCTCGGTGACAATTCTACTAAGCCGGTTATCATTAATAGTGGTTTGTCTAACAAGGAAGAGCATCGATTGAAGGAAGTGTTGACAAAGAATCAAGAAGCAATAGGATGGGTTTTATCCGACTTGAAGGGTATTAGTCCGGCCTATTGTATGCATAAGATTATGTTAGAAGATGATTTTCGGCCCGTGGCACAACCTCAAAGGCGATTGAATCCAACCATGAAAGAAGTTGTTAGAAAAGAGGTTGTGAAGTTATTAGAGGCGGGGATGATTTATCCCATCTCCGATAGCGAATGGGTGAGCCCGGTGCACGTGGTTCCTAAGAAGGGTGGATTGACAGTTGTGAGAAATGAGAAGAACGAGTTGATTCCTTCGAGAGCGGTGACCGGGTGGCGAATGTGTATTGATTATAGGAGGTTGAACCAAGCAACAAGAAAAGATCACTTTCCATTACCTTTTATGGATCAAATGTTAGAGAGGTTAGCCGGAAGAAATTTCTATTGTTTCTTGGATGGTTATTCGGGATACAATCAAATATCAGTGAATCCGGCGGACCACGAGAAAACTGCTTTTACATGTCCTTTTGGTGTTTTTGCATACCGAAGAATGCCATTTGGACTATGTAATGCTCCTGCAACATTTCAAAGGTGCATGCAAGCTATTTTCTCAGATTTGATCGAAAAAAGCATTGAGGTGTTCATGGATGATTTTTCTGTGTACGGGTCATCATTTGACTTGTGCTTGAAGAACCTTGATGTGGTGATGGAGAGATGCATTGAGACAAATTTGGTTCTCAACTGGGAGAAATGCACTTTCATGGTGACGGATGGGATTGTTCTTGGCCACAAGGTTTCTTCAAAGGGGCTTGAGGTCGATCCGGCAAAAATTGAAGTTATTGAAAAGCTTCCCCCTCCGGTGAATGTGAAAGGCATAAGGAGCTTCTTGGGACATGCTGGGTTCTATAGAAGATTCATCAAGGATTTCTCCAAGGTCGCAAAGCCTTTGAGTAATTTGCTCAACAAAGGTATGGAATTTAATTTTGATGAATCATGTCTAAAAGCTTTCCTAGAACTTAAAGCAAATTTGACCACCACACCCATAATTGTCGCTCCTAATTGGTCGCTTGAGTTTGAACTCATGTGCGATGCGAGTGACTATGCGGTTGGTGCGGTCTTAGGCCAAAGGAAGAACAAACAATTCCATGCTATACATTATGCGAGCAAAGTTTTAAATGAGGCACAGGTTAACTATGCCACTACCGAAAAAGAATTGCTCGCAATTGTATTTGCATTGGAAAAGTTTCGCTCTTACCTCATTGGTTCTAAAGTGGTGTGTTATACTGATCATGCCGCAATCAAATATCTTCTCACCAAGCCTGATTCAAAACAGAGGCTTATTCGGTGGATTCTTTTGCTTCAAGAGTTTGATCTTGAAGTGAAAGATAAGAAAGGTACAGAAAATTTGATTGCGGATCATTTGTCTCGGTTAGTGAATACCGAGGTGACAAACAAAGAAAAAGAAGTGAGGGAAGAATTCCCCGATGAAAAACTGTACATGGTACAAGAAGTTAGACCCTGGTTCGCAGATATGGCTAATCACAAAGCATCTGGCTGGATACCGGAGGATCTAACTTGGAATCAAAGAAAAAAGTTTTTAAACGATGCTAATTTTTATGTTTGGGACGATCCTCACTTGTTTAAGTTGAGTAGTGACAATCTCTTGAGAAGATGTGTCGCGGATGAGGAGACAAAAAGCATTTTGTGGCATTGCCACAATTCGCCTTATGGTGGTCATTTTAATGGTTTGCGTACGGCCACGAAAGTCCTTCAATCGGGATTTTGGTGGCCTACTTTGTTCAAAGATGCTTACCACCATGTTGCCTCATGCGACAGTTGTCAAAGAACTGGTGGAATAGGGAAAAGAGAGGAAATGCCCCTCCAAAGTATTGTAGAAGTTGAGGTATTTGATTGTTGGGGTATTGACTTTGTTGGACCATTCCCTTCCTCAATGTCAAATGAATACATCTTGGTAGCTGTGGATTACGTGTCTAAGTGGGTGGAAGCGATTGCTTCACCCAAAGCGGATGGTAAGACCGTGATAAAGTTTTTGAAGAAAAATATATTTTCGCGGTTTGGCTCGCCAAGAGTATTAATTAGTGATGGTGGATCTCATTTCTGTAATGCTCCGCTTGAAAAAGTGTTGGAGCAATATGGAGTAAAGCACAAGGTAGCTACTCCATATCATCCACAAACTAATGGGCAAGTTGAGAGGACCAATCGAGAGATTAAGAGAATTCTTGAGAAAACTGTGTCTAGTTCTAGGAAGGATTGGTCAATGAAGCTTGATGAAACCTTGTGGGCGTATCGGACCGCTTTTAAAGCACCGATCGGTCTTACACCATTCCAAATGGTGTATGGTAAAAGTTGCCACCTTCCCGTAGAATTAGAACATAAGGCATATTGGGCCTTGAAGCTTTTGAATTTTGACCACAAGTTGTGTGGAGAGAGAAGAAAAATCCAACTTAATGAGTTGGAAGAGATGAGATTGCATGCCTATAAGTCTAATTCGATTTACAAGGAAAAGACCAAATTCTATCATGATAGTAAGGTTAGAATGAAGGACTTTAAGGTAGGGCAATTAGTTTTACTTTTCAATTCCCGGTTAAGACTTTTTCCGGGAAAGTTGAAGTCTAAATGGTCCGGACCGTTTTTGGTCAAAGAGATTAGAAGCCATGGGGCTATTGTGATAGAGGACCAAAAATCAAAGCAAGAATGGGTAGTTAATGGTCAGAGGTTGAAGGTTTATCGAGGATGTGATTTTAATCGTGAAACTTGTGTTTTATCGTTTGGTGATCCTTGATTGCCTTTGACCGTCGAGCTGACCGACGTTAAACAAAGCGCTTATTGGGAGGCACCCCAATTTGTATATATTCAGCTTGTTTTATGTGTTTTTTACCGTTTATGTTTTTTGCGTTCTGGTCGAGCCAAAATCAGTCTACCGGTAAAGTTTCACATGCTGGTAGAAAGAAAAATTTTTCTGTGTTCTGTCAAGGGCGCTTAGCGCGCTCCTAGCCCGCTTAGCGCGCTTTTGAAATTTTGGAACCCTTCGTTCCAGAGACTTGCGCGCTTAGCGCGCTTCATACCCCGCTTAGCGCGGGTTGGTTTTCAGAAAAAAAAAAATTTTTGATTTTGGGCCCTGTGACTTTGACCCGGCCCAGCGCGTTTTCTGAAGGGAAAATAGGGTTTTGAGGTCTTTGTGCCTCATTTTCCCCATTTTTGCTCTTCTAAGCTTGCTTTCTCTTTGCTTCTCCATTTTAGTCTTTGCTCTTTCTTCATCTTCATCATCACCAAGGTAAGCAGCTTCTTCTCCATTTCCTTTTCTATTTCGTTATGCTTGTTTTATATCTTAGGGTTTAATTGTAGATTAGGAATAGAAATTTTGTGGTTAGGGTTTGTGTTTTGAAAACTTAGTGATATAATCTGATTTCCAGTGCCTTGTACATGTTTAGAATAGAATTTGGGTGCTGGAAATGTTTGGTTGCAACCCTGGTTCGCAGGGAATTTTTCTGCAAATCGCAGAGCCCGCTTAGCGCGGTAGGCGCGCTTAGCGCGGTCTGGGGATTTCAGAAAAATTCCCTCTTCTGCCTGTTTTTGTTTGATGCAGGGGGAGTGTTCTATTGCTTTGATTCTGATTGTAGCTGTTTATTTTTGTTATTTTTATGTTAACATGTTGGTTCTGTGTTGCCATTTCTGTAATTATTTCAGATGGGACCGAAATTCTTAGGCTCTAAGAAGCGAAAGACCGGAACCGAAGGTGGCAGTTCTTCTCAAGCACCTAGGGCTATTCCGTTTAATCAAAACCGGTTCAAGAGTCATGTCCAAGAGGAGAGGTACAAGAAGTTAGAGGTTAGGACATGGTGGCCAGAGAGAATTGTGAGGATCAATCCTGAGGGAACCTATGGGTGGTGTCATCACACCATTGAGGAGTATGGTTGGCTTAGACTTTGTGAGCCTGCACCTAAGTTTCATTTGGAGATTGTAAGAGAGTTCTATGCTAATGCCGTTCCAAATGAAGAATTTCCGGTTGAAGGTGTTCCCTTTGAGTTCAAAACTAGGGTGCGTGGTAAGGAAATTGATTTTTCTCGTCAGGCTATCCGTGAGTTTCTTGGAACTCAATTACCCTTTGAGGATGGTGAGCTGTGTGGGTATCATGTGCAATTAGCAAGGGGTAATTTCGATTGGGAGCATTTGAGGGAGGTCTTGTGTTCGGCTGGGCAGTCTTATGATCTTAATCCTTCACTACAGCCCCAGAAATTCTCTAGGAAGTCGTTGTCTACTAATGCTCAGATTCTCATGTCTGTGGTCCTTCATAATTTGAGGCCTAGGAGTCACACTTCTTCTTTACCTGCTGAGTCTGCTGCTTTGGTTGCTCGTATGATTGAGCATGAGCCGATTGATATTACTCGCATTATTGCGAATGAGCTGAAGAGGGTTGCTTTGAGTGGAACTCGCCATGGTGATCGTGCTCCCTGCAAGTTGATATTCCCGGGTTTGATCATGAATCTGTGCAGGAAAGCTAGAGTGCAGATTCCTTCTGAGGGGCTTATGTCCATTGACACTTTTATTGATGATACTTTTATTGAGCGTTATTGTTTGTCCAGGTTAACTGCTGTTCCTGTTGCTGCTGCTCGCCCTGCTCGCCGCCGTAGTGATCCTGATAGAGAGGAGAACTTGGCATTTCATATGGCACATCAGAGAGCATTCATGTTTATGCATGACGCTATGTCTCAGCTGAGGTTGCAGATGATGGAGCCCCATGTGGCTCATCCGTGGAGTTCTCGCCAAGATTTGGTGGATTATGCTAATTGGCCTGAGGTCAGTCCATTTCCTGAGGAGGAGGGAGATGGTGGCGAGAATGAGAATGTGGAAGATGATGATGAGGATGAGTAGTTCTTTTTAGTTGATACTTAGTATGTTTAGTTAGTATGTTTAGTGCTAGTTTTTTTTATTTTTGACTTAAGCTTTGTAGTTTTTGTTCCGTCCTTTTATAGGATGAGGTATTTTGAACCTTAGGCATTGCTATGCCTTTTTGGATATTTTGACACCTGTTGGTGTTTGTTTTTAATTTATTAAGTTTTTAGTTTAATTGCTTTTATTTCTATATACATATGCAATTGTGTTTTTTTTAAATTTTTGTTGTTGTTCTTGTGAAAGTGCTTCCTTTGATGAAGCAAGCTTTTACAACCAATTGGGGCGGTGATGATATAGTGTGAAATTAGTACGTGCAAGGTACATTTCTACCGTTCCTTTAAATATACCATGAATGAGATGCTTGTAATTGTACAATTGAGATGTCATATTTTCTTTAACAAATATAGTTCAATAATGAATCATTTTAGTTCTAAAACTAGTGTGAGGAGCCTTTCCATTGTACATATATTATTTTGTGGTTACCAACAATGTGCGTTTAACTCGTGTTTATTATGTTTAATCTTGCGTTTTTTATTTTAATTGTGTAAAGCATGAAAGTGATCAAAGCATTTTGTTTCGCATTACGAGTATAACTTCTCTTCCTAATATAACCTACCCGGTGAGTGTGTGAGTATTTGCTAACCACTTTGAGCCATTTTGCCAAGATTCAATCGGTATCATGTCATGCCTTATAATTGCCGATTTTTGATTTGAATCTTGATGACTTTCTTTGAACCTTGAAAAGTACCATGAAATGTGGTTAGGATTGATTCCTTTTCGCCTTAGAATAGGGAGCATTCGTGATTATGTGGTGGTAATATTCAAGTTGGGGAGAATAAAATTTTGATCTTGGTTGTATTGGTGTGTAGAAGAAAATAAATAATTGCTCAAGAGAGAAAAAGAAAAAGAAAAAAAAAAGAAAAAGAAAAAGAAAAAAAAATAAGAAAAAGAAAAGAGAAGAGCTTTGTATATAGCTAGTTCTTTTAAAATAAAAAGATGAACTCTTGAGCAATAAAATTGTGTGATCGGTTGATAAGGATGTGTGGATATAATCATGATTTGAATGCTCTCTTAGGAATTGACCCCTTTTGTTTCAATGGCCTTGAGAAATGACACTTCCTTGTTAACCAACCCAAGTTTCAACCCTTAAGTCTTTGTGATTCTTGCTTTTACGCTTTTTATATAAATGTTGTGTAGATGATTGCATAATTAATTCTGGATGTTGGCGACATTGTTGTGTGAGTGTTAGGTCCTCAATTTTGTCTCTTACTAGAGAAGTGTGTAGGTTGTGATTCAATTTTGAACTTATTTTGTTTTAGGAGCTGTTTACATCAATTGTGTATTTAGTATTAGTATCTCAAGCATGGTATTATTTGAGCAAGGGTGAGATGTTGCTTGTGTGCTTATGGAATTTGAACCACCCATTCGTTCTTGTCTCCGCTTGTGCTCTCTTGGTTTTGCTTGTTGATTGTTTTTGTGTTTGTTTTCGTTTGAGGACAAACAAAGGTTTAGTTGGGGAGAGTTGTTAGTTACCAATTTGTGTAAATATCTTAGGTAATTTTTGGTAACTCTCAAGTCTTTTTGTGGTTAATAAGTAGTATTTTATTGTCATTTGGTATATATTTATTCTTATATTTATATTATTGTTGAATAGTTCTTATCTTTGCAATCTATGTTGGATTTTGTAGTTTTTATAGATAATTGGAAGCTGGGACCATGGAAAAAGCATTTTTAAGATGTTCCAAGACCAAAGCCAAGGATTGCTGAAAAGAGGTAGCGCGCTAAGCGAGGTTGAGCCCGCTAAGCGCGCTTTTGAAGAAAAGAAGGAAGTTCTGGCAGAGAGTTCCGCGCTAAGCGAGGTCTGGAGCCCGCTTAGCGCGGTTGGGCGGTTTAAGCAATTAGTGATAGCGCGCTTAGCGGGCTGCACCGCGCTAAGCGCGGTCTGCGAAACTTTGTTTATTTGTTTATGGGCCAGATCACTTTTGAGGAGTGTTGGAGATATTTTAGAGAGAAACAAGAGCAATATACACTGTAGCAAATATAGAGTTGAAGATTGGAAGCCTTGATCGTCGATTAATCTCCATTTGATGCTTGTTGATCTTCATCCTTACCTTCTTGTGCAAGCTACCATTCTCATGGATAGCTAAACCACTTTTGTATCAAGTTAAGATGTAATCTTCCTAGCCTTTTGTATGTTTTTCTTGTGAATATATGTGTATGAACAAGTGATGATCAATATAGATGGTTTAGTTTGTTTATTAAAGCTTTTCCTTTGGTATAAATGTTTGAGACATCAATGTTTGTATCTAGACCTAACTAATCATCTTTCAAACTATAAGTTGCAGACATGGATTTAGAGTTTGATGTTTACTAAGTATCGGTTCTTAAAACGTTATTTGTATTGTTTAAACGGTGGAGAAATCGTCGGTTAAACAATACGGTAAATCTAACTATATCGTTGCGGACACGGACGATATAGGTGTCGATACGTAATTATATTGATCGTTAGCAAGTTCATAAGCATCTATTTATAAGGAAACATACAAATTTAGGTCGATGAAATCGAATCTTGATACATTTTCTTTAACTTAGAACTTTCATTAATTTACTCTTTGCTACTAAAAGAATTGAATGATCTTTTGCAAACCTAAAACTAAAGTAACATTAACTCAAGACAAAATAGGCTATAGAACGGCGGTGATATCGCAATAATCCCTGTGGATACGATATAAACGAAAAGTACACCACAATACTCTTTCAACAATGATCGAAAGTCTACAACTGGATATATCTTTATGTTCAGTGAAACACCAATCTCATGGTGTTTGGAGAAGGAACAGGTAGTAGCACTCTCGTCTTGTGAGACCGAGTATATTGCTTCTTCGTTGTGTGCGTGCCAAGCCGTGTGGCTAATAAATCTATTGAAAGATTTGGGTAGCGATGAGGGTGACAATGTAATGCTCATGGTTGATAACATTTCAGCTATTAATCTTGCTAAGAACCCAATTAAATATGGGAGGAACAAGCATATTTATATGAGGTTGCACTACTTGAGAGAGCTTGTTAGTGAAGGAAGGTTGAGATTTGTATATTGTCAAAGCGAACAACATGTTATAGATTTGTTGACCAAGTGGGTCACAATTAAAGTGTTCAAAAGGTTGAAGAAGAACATGAACATTGTGTTGGGTTTGGTTAAGGATATATATGTTGAAGAAGTCCCACAGTGCTTATTTTTGTGAAGGAAAATGGAGTCCAAGAATATATATAGGATTCAAGTTTTTCTTTACAATATGCACCAGTCAAAAGCACTTTAAGCTTCTATTTGAATTCCTTTTTTCTCTTATGCTCTTGTATTAGAGTGTTGTGAGATGTAGTTAAATATTTGTTTAAGATGGTGTTTGTGTACTGGGGGCATGGGTTATTTGAGGGTATATTATGTGTTGTAACAATTTTCACATAATGCTATTTTCTGGTTTTCTATTGATAACGGTTGTGGTTTTTTCTCCAGTTTTAGAGTTTCTACGTTAATCTCTTGTATTGTTATTTTGTTTCTATTTTTTCTCTATGTTTATTATTTTCCCAACAACTGGTATCCGAGTTTCTGATTTGATCCGAGATAGGAGTTCTTAGGATGCTCTGTGGTTGCAGCTTTGTCTGATCTTCCCCATCAGAAAAGAATGGTAGCATTGTGAAAAAGTTGTTGAGCTGCAATCATAAGTTCTGTTGTGCAGTTTAAGTTAGTGAAAATTGATGGAAGAATTATTTTTGGCTTTTGGAAATTAAAAGTCAAAGATGTGTTGCTACAATCAAGATTACACAAGGTGCAAGATTATGTCGGTGGTTGAAGAGCTTCCTGGCAATAAGGAAGTTTTAACCTGGTTTTTTGGCATGTGAAAAATCTAGGAGTGGTTTATCTTTAAGTGAAATTAATTCTTCATGATATAGTATATTATTGTCGGTGATGACAATGTGAAATTCTTAGAGTGTTTTAACTTCAAGTGAAATATATTTTTCATGAGAGAGTATGATAGTTTTTAAAATTATGATTCTCGGTGAAGACAGTGTGAAACTTCTTAGAGTGGTGTAGCTTCAAGTGACTATATTCTTTATGGTGGAGTATGATTGTCGATCAAGGCAATGAAAGTTGATGTATTATTTTCAATCAAGGTGGAGATTGTTGAGATTGGTTGAAAATATACATGTTGATACTCTTTACGGTGGAGTATGATAGTCGGTGAAGATAATGAAAGCTTACGTATTATTTTCAATCAAGGTGGAGATTGTTGGGTTTGATTGAAAATATATATGTTAAAGAAGTCCCAAATCGCTTATTTTTGTGAAGGAAAATGGAGTCCAAGACTATATATAGGATTCAAGTTTTTCTTTACAAGATGCACGGTGCACCAGTCAAAAGCACTTTAAGCTTCTATTTAACTTCCTTTTTTCTCTTATGCTCTTGTATTAGAGTGTTGTGAGATATAGTTAAATATTTTTTTTGAAGGGCGTGGGTGTATTGAGGGCTTGCGTTATTTGAGGGTATATTATGTGTTGTAACAATTTTCACATAATGTTATTCTTTGGTTGTCTATTGACAACGGTCGTGGTTTTTTATCTGGTTTTGGAGTTTCCACGTTAATATCTTGTGTTGTTATTTTGTTCCTTTTTTTCTCTATGTTTGTTATTTTCCCAACACATAGAAGACTTGAAGCACTTGAATTAAGGTGGTGTGTGAAAAGTTTTTTGATAATTCAAGTGTTGTAACCGGTTAACACGAGTGTGTAATTGGTTACATGCATGTCAAAAAGTAAAATAAGTTGAATAAAAAGTGATTTTGGCGTTGGTGTAACCAATTAGACATTTGCAGTAACCGGTTACCACTGTTAGTATTTTTCAATGTTTTAGCAGTTGTAACCGGTTACAGGTCACTAAATTTTGTTTTTCTACTATTTGGCTTATGTAACTTGTGTCTCAATCCACTTTTAATTGTTGCATAAATGCAATGGAGGCATCCTCATCAATATGAATGAAAATATTATCACCCTCAATTACTCTCTCTAGTTCTCTCTCTCTCTCTCTCTCTCTCTCTCTCTCTCTCTCTCTCTCTCTCTCTCTCTCTCTCTCTCTCTCTCTCTCTCTCTCTCTCTCTCTCTCTCTCTCTCTCTCTCTCTCTCTCTCTCTCTCTCTCTCTCTCTCTCTCTCTCTCTCTCTCTCTCTCACACACACACACACACACACACACACACACACTCTACATATTCAAACCCTTTATTTTCACCAATTAAGCGATTCAAAGTTCTAACAATTATTACCAACCAAGTGATTCCAAGTTCTAACAAAAAGTGATACATTTGGATTTCTCCTAATATTTTAATTACAAGAATACAATATCAACTAAGACAACAACTTCCAAAAAACTGCATCCTCAACTGAGATATTGCTGGCTTCCATTTTTCTAATTTGCAAAGTTGAAAGCTTTAATATAAATCAATCCCTTAAATTTGCATGGTCTTTTTCTCTCAAATAAGTAACAAACATCCTCAACATGGATAAAGATTGTAACTTTACGAAGTGCATATACAAATATGGACATCAGAAATGACTCTGACATACTGACACAAGTAATAATTTGAGAAAACACAATAATTGAATATAATGATATGTATCAGAGTTATACACCAATGTCAGACACGAGACATATATTCGGTAGTGCTACCATGTTTACTTCCACAAACAATAGTTGGAAAAGAACCAATCACCTTAAGAAGCGTCTCGCATTGACGAGAATTGGACGAGTTTTACATCCTTGAAGGACGAAAATATTTTTATGAAATGAAAATCTAAGTAAAAACAACCACATGTTAGAATGTTCAAAATAGAACTCAATTTGTATTTAGTTTTCTATCCTTTGGGTTTTAAACAGCCGTTAAATGGATTGAAATTTCAAATACCGTTTCTTCATTGCTATGCTTTGAAAATTTAAGCAATCCCCCAACAATTACATTATTTGATGCATTACAATCTTGTGTTTATTATTTATAGAAGTGAACATGGAGCCACGGCTTTTTCACCTAAACTCAAGCATAACTTCAAAAAAAAGATATAGCAAGAAAAAATAATTTATTAGTTTAAATTTTGACGGGATTAATATTAACTAATTCGTAAGAAAAATGAGGGTTTATCAAGTATGAAGTACTCTCTAATATCTATTCTGGCACAAACTCTTTCTGTGGGAGTTCTTTCAACATGACATTCACGTACAACTATTATAATGCAATATAACTTGGTTCTTCTAAATGTATAAAACTTATATTTTTATGAATACACATAGAGTATCTATTTTCTATTGTCATTTTTTAGTTTAATGTGATATCCAACTTGTACTTTCATACGTGTGATGCACGGGATAAATTATGGATATATATTGCATTTTTATTGCAAAAAATATGAATATAAAATAACAAAATTTTATATCTCTATATATTATCAAACACAAAGTTATAGGTTTCATCCGTACAATAGAGACATATACAAAAATATAAAAATATCACAAAATATGAATAGAACATGAAAACATAAATTTCCCTTCTCTGACTTTTCCCAGCAATTAAACAAAAGTATAGACTAAATTCATCAGGAGACTTGGAAAAAATTGAATACAAATGAGAATGTAAAACTTCTAATAACAAAATACAATCAATAACTAAAGATAACAATCAATCAGGGGTGGCCCTGAGCACGGGCTCGCGGGGCGGGAGCCCAGGGCCCTATAATTTTTGGGGGTACCAAACATTTTTTGTACATCTATAGAAATTAAAAGTGAATCTGAATTTGTAAATGCTAAGACTAGTGTTGAAAAGATTGAGAATGAAATGGAGATTGAATGTGTGTTTATTCAAAACGTCAAATTCGTAGAAAACAACACTAATGAAAATCCATCTCAACCCCACACAACTAAATCTTGAGTCTGCTGAAGTGTCTTTCCAAAATCACTATTTCTTATATATTGTAGATCAAACAATTGGCTCCCTTGATAGAATATTTTAGCAGTATAGCATACATGAAATATTTTTTAGATTCTTGTTTAGTATTGAAAGGTTTAGACCATTATCTGATAGGGACTTGAAAGCATGTTGTTAACATCTTGAAACTTGTTTAAAACATGACGATTCTCTTGATCTTGATGGTGAAATTTTGTTTGAAGAATTGAAAGTTATTATAGAAATTTTAACAGTTTGAATCATAATCAAGCTATATAATATTGAGTTCTTTAAAGACTTTTAATTGTTTTTCTAATGCATCCATAGCTTATAGAATAATATTGACTATTTCTATTAGTGTTACATCTGCTGAAAGAAGTTTTTCTAAATTTAAATTATTAAAATCTTATTTGAGATCTACTATGTCACAAGATAGATTAAATATACTTGTGTTGATTTCAATTGAAAATAATTTTTGTAGAACCTTGATTATGAATAAATTATTAATGATTTTGCAACAAAAAAATGATAAAGGATGGTATTAAATAATTTTAAAAGTTTAGTCAATTTTTTTATAGGAAAAAAGATCGGATAAAAAAGAATAAGAAGAATAAGTCTTTTTATAGTGGTTTATATTTTGATGTAGTATAAACATTGATTCAAAGATTCATACTTGTATTCTTTTTGCACAATATCAAATAAAAATGTGTTTTTTATCCAATTATTTCGTTTATCCTAATGAATTTATAGTTTAAAGAAATTATAGGGGCACCACTCTTTTGATTCGTCCAAGACACCCAAATTCAAAGGACCGGCCCTGCAATCAATGATAATTAGGTTGCAACAAATTCCTTTGAAATGGTAATTGACACCGTTCACATGCATGTTTAAGCATGATATAAATTAATAAAATGTCATATATTTATTTATTTATATAATAAGGTATAAATGTGTTGGAGTGAGAATTTCTTAATCATTCAAATATATCATTTAATAAAAGAAAGGCAAAATACCCTTTTTGGTCCCTTAACTTTACCTCGGGGTCCATTTTGGTCCCTTAATTACTCAAGACACAATAGTAATTAGGGGTGTTCGCGGTGCGGTTTGGTTCGGTTTTGAGCATAAAAGTCATCCTAATCGCGAGATAAAAATGCATGCGGTTCGGTTTGGTTCGGTTAATTTTTAAAAAGTCATCCAAACCAAACCAAACCAAACCAATGCGGTTAGGATTGGTTCGGTGGGCGGCGGTTTACACCATAAAATAAAAATATACTGAAATAAAAAAAAGGAAAATAATTCATTCTTCCATAAATATATTACATATATTACAGTACCATTAAAAAGAAGTTTTTCATACTAATTACACCAAAATAATTCATTCTTCCATATATGTATTTTACACCAAAATTACTATCATATAAGTGTATCATGTATTTTACAGTACCATACTATGTATTTTACATATACTACATACTAAATTACTAATATAACTTCAGTTATTCCTACTACATACTAAATTACTAATATAACTTCAATTATTCATACTACATAGTATATACAGTTTTTCATACTAATAAACTACATACTAACTAATAAACTGCATACTACATATACAAGTATCAGATAACTTCAGTTCTAAATATTAATACAACATTACAACTCCAGGACTAAATATTATCAGTACTACATATACACCAAATGCTTTTCTAGAATGAGTGAGAGAGAAATCAGAGAATGAAGTTGAAATGTTGAATAGGAAGGAAGAATGAAGGAATAGTGAGTCACGTGACGTGAGTGTACAATATTGCAATTGGATTGGAAATATAATAAATTAATTATAGAAATTCCAAAGTTTAGTTAAATATGCGGTTCGGTTTGGTTCGGTTTTGTGAAATGAAAACCGCAAACCGAACCGAACCGTGCGGTTCGGCCCAAAAATATCCAAAACCATCCAAATCAAACGCGGTTTAAGCGGTTTTCGGTTTGGATTGGTTCGATTTGCGGTTTTCCTTTTGGATTGGTTCGGATACTATCACCCCTAATAGTAATAATATAAATGAGTGTTCCATTGGGCTATGATGTTTTAGTTGATACATTTTCCTTCTGCAACTACTTATTAACTCATGCATTAGTTAATTTATTTTGCTTCTACAACTACTTATTGAACACATTAATAATAATAATAATAATAATAATAATAATAATAATAATAATAATAATAATAATGGTAATAGTAATAATAATAATAATTATAATAATAATAATAATAGTAATAGCAATAATTATTATAGTAATAATAATAATAGTAATAACAGGGCCGGCTCAAACAATTTGGAGGCCCCGTGCGATTTTTTTAAATTGAACTAATAATAAATAAAAATACTTTTCTTAAAATTTTGATACATATTATTCTTATATATTGAAATTAAAGTGTTTTTTCTTCCTTCTATTTATTTAATCTCATAATTTATAATTTTGTTAAGAGGTTTGTGAGTTTCATTTTATATATGTCTGTAAAAAAACAAAAAGAACTTTGTGTCTATAGAAAAGATTAATTATTTATTTTTTAATTATGTTTGAACTTAAAAATGTATGAGAAAATATAACATGTACATTGAAAACATGGGGAATTCATTCCATGTGTTTTGTGTCTCTTACTCTCTGCGGCCATTGTTTTTCATTTCTCTCTATCTCAATTAAGAAATTTATTAAACATATATTCTACAATGTCTTGTATTTTCATATTTTAACTAAAATGAAATCAAGTTTTGTATTACATTAAATTTTCATTTTCATCTTTTTATTCCTATCAAGTAAAAGGGTTAAATATATTGTTGGTCCTATAAATATTTTAAGTTTTGACTTTTAGTTTCTATAAAAAAAAATTGTTTTAGTCTTTATAAAATTGTTTTTACATAAGTGACTTATGCAAAAACAATTTTATAAAAACTAAAACAATTTTTTTAAAACCATAACCATATTTTAAAACCATAACCATTTTAAAACCATTTAAATGGTTTGGATTTATAACCATAACCACATTTTAATCAAAACTGGTTATAAAACCGGTTATAAATTTGGTTATGATTATATAACCGGTTATTTTTTATAAAAAATCCAGTTTTGAAAATTATTTTTTCCGAATTTTTTTTTTTCAAAAAAAATTAATATTTTGAAAATTAAAATATTTGGATAATAACCGGATTATAACCGAATCCAAAATAATTTAACCGGTTAATAACCATTTAATTATATCCGGATTATATAAATGGATGACCAAACCATTAATAACTAAACCGGTTAATAACCATTCAATTATATCCGGATATTTAAAAGTGATTTAGGTTTGATTATGGATTTGGACATCAAAACCGGATATTTTGCACACCCCTATGCATAACGTTTTAGTCCTTCTATAGAGACTAAAACTACGTGCATACATAATTTTATTGAGACTAAAACATGACTTTTTTTATAAGACTAAAACATGACTTTTTTTTTATAAGGATTAAAACTTAAAATTGATAATTTTTTAAAGACAAAAGCATATTTAACCCTAAGTAAAGTGATAAACAAATGAAATGAAAGATCATAACAAGATTTATTTTATTTTACCTAAACTATCATAAATATGAGGTATGTTAACATAGAAATTATTAAGGCCCACATCCGTTGGTAAACATTAGAGATAAAGTTTTAATAGTGTAAAGCAATTATAACAGATGTACATACAGCTCTGCAATGACACGTTTCCCAGTAGCCACAGTCACTAACAAATTTGTTTATTACTAGTAGAGTTGATTATAGTGTTAGTAGTTCACAATATTTAGAGGCCCTAGAAAATATTAGGCCCTGTGCTGTGGCACATGTTGCACAGCCCCAGGGCCGAGCCTGAGTAATAATAATAATGGTAATACTAATAATACTAATAATAATAGTAATAATAATAATAATAATAATAATAATAATAATAATAATAATAATAATAATAATAATAATAATAATAATAATAATAATGGTATACTAATAATACTAATAATACTAATAATAATAGTAATAGAAGCAAAAGAAATTAACTAATGAAGCAAAATAATAGTAGTAATAATAATAATGGTAATACTAATAATAATGGTATTATTATTAATATTACTATTACTATTACTATTATTATTATTATTATTATTATTATTATTATTATTATTATTATTATTATTATTATTATTAATGTGTTCAATAAGTAGTTGTAGAAGCAAAAGAAATTAACTAATGAAGTAGTTAATAAGTAGCTACAGAAGGAAAAGATATCAACTAAATTATCATAATCCAATGGTACACTCATTTGTATTATTACCAATGTGTCTTGGGCTCAATCCTTGGTGAGTGAAAAATTTTGAAATGCTTTTTAGAATTTCTGGACCTTGGTGTAACATATGCCACGTAACCTGCCATGCGTGCAAAATATTGCCCCGTCAGATGCCACGCATACACTGATTGAATTTTGGAAGACCTCCTTGGAAACAATATTTGAAGTGTTATTAGTGGCATCACCATCGTTGGTGATAAGATGCTTTAAACCAGCCGTGAAGTAACTCTAGAAACTGCAATATATAACTGACCATGGATAAAAACATATTGTGGAAGGTAGATCCCAACATGTTTAAGAGATAGACCTTGACTCTTGTTTATTATCATTGCAAAAGAAATAAATATAAAAAACTGCCTACGCTGAAATTTGAATGGAAATCTCATGTCAGAGGGAGTCAATGACAACCTTGGAATAAAAATCTTTTGGCTAACATTATTTCCTAAAATGGCTTTCGCCTTAAGCACAAAATTTTCCAGTTGAATAATAATGAGACGTGTGCCATTACACAAGCCTGATGATTGGACAATATTTCTTAGTAGATAACAGGTACACCAACCTTTAATTTTAAAATTCATGATTTGGTAGGGGTGGCAAAACGGGCTTGACCTGCGGGGAAAGCCCTTTTTTCCCGTACTTTTTTCGCGGGGCGGGGCAAAGTTTTAGGCCCGTTCCCTTTAATGTGTCCGTCCCGCCTCGCCCCGTTTTTTGTGGGCATGAGCTTTTTCAAACAATTTTACTATTTTAAGGCCTAAAAGGTTCAATGTCCGCGGGCTTTACCCGCCTCGCCCTCATTTTTTTGTGGGGCGGAGCAAGATTTTAGACCCGCACTCTCAAATATGTCTGCCTCGTCCCGCCCCGTTTTTTCGCGGGCTTTTGCGGGACGGGCCTAAACGGGGCGAGCATACCCGTTTGCCACCCCTATAATTTGGTAGGCCAGAAGCTTTGATGGTATTCAAAATTCCAGAGTAAGAATATTGCCTGGCCCATCAAGAGTTTCATTTTGTTTACATGGTGTATCAAAACTCAAATATGTTTTAACTTCACCGAAAATCAATGACAACATGTAATCATTTATGATATCAACTTCATTCTTTGGTGTCAATATAGCCTCTCTTGAAAATATGATGGATCATGAAAATTCTCAAAGAAAGATGGATAAATATCAACAATTATAGAAGCAATGAGGTCTTCTAAATGGTTGGTTGACACTTCAGCATCACTGAACATTCTTTTTTCTTTGCTCAATGTGGATGGAGTACTCTCTTTGACAATATTCTAAATATTTTTAAATTAGAAAAAAGTTAATTACAATTTATTTATCTTCTAACAAATACTAAATTAAAAAAACATGTGTATATGAGTTTCTAGGAGATACCTTTTCACAAATTTCATTAAAATCTACAGCAACAGAATCCTATAAGTTATTTAAGAGAAAGGTAAACTCCAAGTTGATAAATAAATCATTATTATTATGAAAGAAGAATGGAAATAAGCAAACATTTGTCTAAAAAATATAACCTTTGACATGTTATCTTCAGTAGGGTTAATATTAACTTGATCAATTTTATCATCATCATCATCATCCTATCATTACATAAAATTTGTTTTTATAATATTGTCAACATCATATTAAATTATATTTGTTAAATGAAGGTGTTATATTCAACATACGATAACCTATAGATATTACCTTCATGCCATATTTTACTTTGAACTGGTCAATCAAATTTTGATCAGTAGTAATTTTCATCACATAATAGTTTTTCCACTTATTTTCAAAATTATCCTTGAAAATCTGAATCTTGAAAAGCATATCACAATGAATACTCACACAAACTAGCAATTTGAACATGTAACTTAATTTTGTAAAAAAGTATATAAATTAGACTGGAATGTAAAAAATTAAAAAAAGTAAAACACAACCATGATTGTGATACTATCTATTTGCTGGAAGAACATCAAAACACAACATTCACAAAAATATAAATCACCATTTTTGTACAAACACCCTTTGCACATTTGGTACATGTGTCATAGTATCACTTCTTTGTGTGGTCGAAGTCAATTGTTTTAGCAAGAACAACAAAAACCTATTGTACAAATGCATGCATTAGATAATAATTTATTTGCATAATGTATATAAAAGATAAATTTAGATCTATATATACATATAGATGTTAAAGATAAATAGTTACCTTAGAACATTGAAGAACTTCAAAAATGTTTATTTTTGGATGTTGAAGAAAATCATCCTTCAAAGTATTGCTATTTTGGCCTGATACATAACTAACCACTTGGTTCAATGAATTATTTCCTGTCTCTAACCTATCAAAATAAAATTAACAAATATAATTTTTGTTCTGGGATGGCCCGAGATTTGGCCCAACCTACTTTCGGCCCACTTAACCTTGGAGGCCCAGTCAGTCCCAAGCTGCTGACAGGACCACTGCTCCCCGCTCGTCCCCTTCAGGCTCGGCATCACGCCTCCCGCCAACCAGAGATGCCCGGCACCATGCTCCCCGCGAGCTAGCTAATGCCCGGTGTAGGCGCTTCCCGCGGGCACCTTCACCGCCGAGGACCCTGCTCCGCACAGGGCTCCTTCATATTCAACCCTCCGAATAATACGGATTCCACGTGGCTCCTAAAAGACCGCGTCTCCCTTGAACTTCGGAGCGGTTAACCAGGACAGAGGGCACTCACGCACCTCCGATATTTCCGCTCAGGAAACCTGGCAGTCTCCTAGTTGGGCTTGGAAATCCAACCCAAGAGCGAGATGATGGCCCAGCGCTGGGGGCTATAAATACGCTCTTTGACTAGAGGGTCAGGTATTCACTTCTTTCTAACCTTTAGCTAGTACTTGCACTCCTTTGCTCGTCTACTCACTTTGGCATCGGAGTACCTTGCAGGTACACCCCCTCCTCCTTCCTAGAAGATCCAGTCCGAGCAGCCAGCGACGATTCTTCTGATCAGGTAAGATCAGTGGCTCCGCCTGTGGGAAACTTGCTTCCCCGTCTTTAACTAACAAAGATCAAAGCTAATCCTTTTCCGATCGTCATGGCTGACAACAACAACAACATCCCAAGCGCTGATCCCTTCCTCCTGCAAAATCTGATCGAGGAGTCCTCCCGCGAGGGGGCGAATCGTCGTAGGCAGGAAGGAAATCGGCAGACACCCGCCGGGCAGAGAAGGCCCGGGCATGAGACCTCGCAACCTAGGAGGCAGCAGATCCAGAGCATCCAGCAGCTGCAGGGCCTCCAACAGGTTCAGAATGTCGAGCAAGTCCCTCTCGAGGGACACGTTCAGAACGGGGAAGACGAGCAGGCCCGAACCCACAATGGGCCAGAACATCCCCAAAATGAGAATGAGACTGACGCCAGAGACGGGCACGCTGCTTCCTCATTCACCCACACATCCGACAGGCGGAGAACCCGTCATGAAGAAGAGGAAGAGCCGCTCAACATTCCCGAGGATGCAGACCCCATCACCGTCCGTCTGCTCAAAGAACTGCAAAAGACGAACAGCCTCCTCCGAATTCAGGACGACCGTATCCACGAGCTGGAAAGGAAGCGACGATACCGCTCCCCTCCGCGGAGACACTACCGGTCGCGCTCCTACTCCTCCTCGCGCTCACCACCGAGGAGACACCGTCGGAGCTCCCCATCTTCTTCACGCTCTCCACCTAGAAGACATCGCCGCCGGAGATCATATTCCCGCTCTCCACCAAGAAAGAGCAGGAAGAATCAGAGACCAGATGTCATCGAAGCAAGAAGCCTCTCCCCTGAGCAGGATCATCGGGGCCCTTCCAAAGCTGTGCTGAAACCCCGCGAGCGTCCTCCTCCTCGGGACAATCGCGTCAGTCCCGACAATGACCAGGGAAGACCCCGGCGAGGCAGACACTCAACTTCACCAGGACCGAGCGACGAAGAGGACTTCCGCAGCCCTTTGTCCAAGAACATCCGGAGAGCTCGCCTCCCTCGAGGGATGGAAAAACCGCCAGTGTTGGACCAATACGACGGAACCACGGACCCCGACGACCATATTCGGAGCATCGAAGCGGTCATGGACTACCACGTCGTCAAGGGCTCTATCAAGTGCCGCATCTTCCCGACCACCCTCAGGAAGGGAGCAATGACTTGGTACAGAAACCTCCGTCCCAACTCCATCCATTCCTGGACCGAGCTCAAGGAACTCTTCTTGAGTCACTTCACAGCCTCCCGACGACAACCGAAATCGGAGGCCAATCTCGAGGCCGTGATACAGGGACCCAACGAACCTCTTCGGGATTACCTCGACAGGTTCAACAAGGAGGCCGTCCAAGTACAGACGGCCGACTACATGAAGAGATACCTCTTAGAACGAGGACTTCTCCCCGGCAGTGACTTCAAGAAGGCCATTAAAATTGAGAAGGTGCACACTATGAACGCCCTCCTCCGCAAAGCAAAGGAATTCATCGATTTCGAGGAGGGCGAGGCAGCCGCGATCAAAGCTTCGAGGGGCAATGACGCTGCTCGCAGCTCAAACCTCGATGACTCAGTATCACGCCGGGGACCGGACAAAAGGAGAGACGACAGGTCCCGAGACACCAAAGAGCGCCGAGGACCGGCAGGACGGTTCAACGATTACACTCCCTTGAACGTCTCGCGCGAAAAAATCCTGGCTGACTGCCAAAATACCGAGTTCAAGAACTCAAGCATCAGGCCCCCGAAGTCAAATCCCACCAGACCGGGGACTGACAAATCCAAATACTGCAAGTACCACAAGAGTCACGGGCATCTGACCGACGAATGCATACATCTCAAAGATGCCATCGAGACCCTAATTAAAGAGGGCCGCTTGTTGAAGTACACAAGGAAGGGAGAACCTCCCCGAAGAGAAGCCCCTCGGAACTCTGACGAAGGCAATTCACCAGACAGCCGACCGCTTCAAGTCGCGCTGTCCATAACTCGACCGGAAGACTTCATCCCTTCGGTCGGCGTGACGACTGCCTACAGCACCTGGGAACACTTCCCGACCGCAATGGTCATCTCCAACGGCGGTGACCCCGGCTCTCTCACCATCAGCTCAGTAAAAAGAAAGTTCGATGAGCTGATCAGCGTTAATTCGGATCTCGCCCCTACTCTGCGGAAGTTCAAAGGGAAATCCGATCCGATCACATTCTACTTGGAAGAGCTGCCCGGCGGAGCTCCGAACGCCACGATCCCTCTGCTCGTCCGAGCCAGGATGGCTAACTTCGACGTCCGTCGAGTCCTGGTCGACGAAGGCAGCTCGGTCGACATCATGTATTCTCACCTCTTTCGGACACTTCAGCTGGACGACTCGCACCTCACTCCTTACGTGGGTTCTGACCTCCAAGGCTTCAACAGGGCTACCACCAAACCGTGGGGCTACATCGAACTGATCGTCACTTTCGGGGAAGGGGAGGCATCCAGGCAGGTCAAGACGAGATTCTTGGTTATCAACTGCAAGACTCTCTACAACTGCATCATCGGACGCCCTACTCTGGCCGAGCTCACCGCCGTCCCTTCCACCGTGCACCTCAAGATGAAGTTCTACACAAAGCGGGGACGAGTGGCCACTATCAACGCAGACATCGAAGCGGCCAGAAGGATCTTCGATGCCTCCGTAAAGGGGTTGCAGCTGATCGCCCCTCCATCAGACCCAAACAAGAAGCCGAGGGCCAAAGACGATCATCCTCGGGAAGATCATCATCCGCCAAACGTCAGCTCAATCGACTTGGATGCTCGGTTCACCGACGAAGAGATGAAGAATGCCGAAGAGAGGAGGCCAAATGCAACTCACCCCGTCAGGCCTATCCCAGATGGGGACTTCGACCTCATCCCGCTGGGCGACAACCCCGACAAAGCGGTAAAGATCGGCAAGGACATCCCAGATCTACCGAGGAAGCAGCTCGTAGCATGTCTTCAAGCCAACGCCGACTTGTTCGCCTGGAGCACAGCGGAAATTCCCGGACTCGACCCTGAGGTCGCCTGCCACCACCTCTCCATCGATCCAGCCGTGAAGGCAGTAGTTCAACGTAGGCGTCGGCAGTCTCCCGAGAAAGCGGAGGCTGCCGAGAAAGCTGTAAAAGACCTCCTAGAGGCAAATTTTATTTCCGAGGCCAAGTATTCAACTTGGCTCTCAAACGTTGTACTTGTCAAAAAATCTAATGGAAAATGGAGAATGTGTGTTGATTATACCGATGTTAACCGGGCATGTCCCAAAGATGCTTATCCATTACCTAATATTGATAGGCTGGTCGACAACTCGGCCGGCTATAAACTGTTATCATTTATGGATGCTTATTCAGGTTACAATCAAATCCCCATGGCGAGGTGCGACAAGCAGTGCACGGCATTCATGACCGAGTCGGGTAACTATTACTACAATGTAATGCCCTTCGGACTCAAGAACGCCGGAGCCACATACCAGCGGATGATGAACAAGGTTTTCCATGGAGAGATCGGTGACACCCTCGAGGTATATATGGACGACATGATCGTCAAATCTCGAGAAGACTCCGATCACACAGCACATCTTGAACGAGTGTTCGAGCGGGCCAGATCCTGCAAGATGCGCTTCAACCCAGAGAAGTGCACCTTCGGAGTACGGGCAGGCAAATTCCTCGGTTTCTACCTAACCGAGCGAGGAATAGAAGCTAACCCCGATAAATGCCGAGCATTCTCAGAACTTCCTACCCCTAACAATAAAAAATCTATCCAAGTATTAATTGGAATGCTCACGGCACTATCCCGCTTCGTCGCAAAATCTGCCCAGCATGCCCTCCCATTTTTCAAGTTGCTCCGAAAAGAAGCGACCTTCGAATGGTCCGAGGAGTGCGAGCAAGCACTATCCCATCTCAAACAAGTGCTATCCAAACCGCCCGTCCTCTCCCAAACAGATAGCAACGAGATTCTATATCTCTATCTGGCCGTCTCAAACGAGGCGGCCAGCGCGGCCTTAATCCGAGAATCCGAAGACGGACAGAAGCCGGTATACTTCACGAGCAAAGCCCTACAAGGGCCCGAAGTACGATATCAACAGATAGAGAAAGTCGCACTGGCCCTAATAACAGCTGCCAGGAGGCTGAGGTACTACTTTCTCGCCCACACAATTGTCGTCCGGACGGACCAGCCCTTCAAACAACTTCTACGCCGACCAGACATGGCCGGGAGAATGCTAAGATGGTCCCTCGAGCTATCCGAGTTCGACATACAGTACGAGGGTAGGAAAGCACTAAAAGCTCAGGCGCTCGCCGATTTCGTAGCCGAGATGACCTCAATTTCCAACTGCCCGACTCCCACCGAAAATAAATGGACCATCTATGTAGATGGCGCTTCGAGCAACTCGGGGAGTGGGGCCGACATCATCCTAGAAAACGACGAGGGGCTCATCATCGAAGTATCCTTGGTCTTATCTTTCACCACATCGAATAACCAGGCCGAATACGAGGCTCTCCTAGCGGGCCTGCGTCTCGCCGAAGACGTAGGCGCTCGAGAGGTCATGATTTACACCGACTCCCAGCTCGTCGCCTCCCAAGTCAGCGGCGATTACCAAGCCAAAAACGACACACTAGCCGAGTATCTCACTCTCGTCAAAGAGAACATGAAAAGATTCTCAAAGGCAGACGTAGCGCACATTCCCCGGGAACATAACTCACGCGCCGACATATTATCCAAACTTGCGAGCACGAGAAAGAAAGGAGGAAATAAGTCGGTAATCCAAGAAATCTTGCCCAGACCGAGCATAAGCAAAAACCCGCAAGCTCTACAAGTATTCGCTATCGGGGACGACCATTGCTGGATGACCCCGGTATATAACTTCCTCACCAAAGACGAACTTCCCGCTGATGCGAAGGAAGCTTCAGCTATTAAGAGACGAGCCTGCTCGTACACCATCATCGAGGATAAACTATACCGACGAGGCTTCTCCATCCCTCTCCTCAAATGTGTCGACGCCTCGCAAGCATTCGAAATACTCCAAGATCTCCACGAGGGGATCAACGGCCAACATCTTGGCGGCCGATCACTGGCGAGAAAAGCTCTTAGAGCCGGTTACTATTGGCCAACCATACAGCAAGACGCCAAAGAACATGTCCGGAGGTGCGACAAATGTCAGCGTCACGCCGACATGCACTTGGCGCCTCCGAACGAGCTTAAATCGCTCTCCTCGCCTTGGCCCTTCTCCACCTGGGGAATGGACCTCCTCGGACCTTTCCCGGTTGGTTCGTATCAGAATAAATACCTAGTGGTCGCTGTGGATTACTTCACGAAATGGATAAAGGCCGAAGCGCTCGCCAAGATCACGTCTCAAAACGTGCTCCGTTTCTACAAACGAAACATACTCGCTCGGTTCGGGGTACCACAGGCTATAGTCACCGACAATGGCACCCAATTCACTGACCGAAAGTTCCAAGAGTTCGTGGCCAAGCTCGACACGAAACAACATTTCACCTCGGTCGAGCATCCTCAGACGAACGGGCAAGTCGAGGCAGCCAATCGTGTCATCCTCCGAGGACTGAAGAGGAGACTCGGCGAAGCTAAAAAAGCTTGGGTCGAGGAACTGCACAATGTACTTTGGGCATATAGGACGACGCCCCACTCGAGCACGGGCAAAACTCCATTTAGACTGACATACGGTACCGAAGCCGTAATCCCCGTAGAAATCCGAGAACCTTCTCGGCGCACCGAATCACCCCTCGAAGAAGAGCTCAACGACGAGGCCATGAGGGAAGAACTCGATATGGTGGAGGAAATCCGAACAGGATCATCCCTCCGAGAAGCAAAATTAAAACAGCAGATAACTCTTCGCCACGACGCCAAAGTCATCAAGCGCGAATTCAAAGTCGGCGCCCTAGTGCTCCGCCGAAACATGAAAGACTCGCGCGAGGGCAAACTAGCCCCGAATTGGGAAGGCCCATACCGAGTCTACAATAAGACCGAGAATGGCGCCTTTTATCTCGAGAATCTCCTCGGAGAAAAACTTGCTCGACCTTGGAACGCTGAAAAGCTCAGACGTTATTACAGTTAGACACAACCTAACGCCCCCGGACACCTCTATCTAACACAGGTGGTAACCGGGCACGGACCCGCGTCATCGGTACGAACGCAAGCGCTCCACGACAGCAACGGTCGGACTCCCCCAAAGAATGGAAGGACCGACCACACGGCGGATTCTACACCTAGACCCTCCATGGAAGTACCCGTACGGCAGAACCCCAGCTCGCGATGGGATCGTTCACGCCGCGAGCACTTGGCCGCAACCGCGGTCTCGTGCTCGCTATTAGCGTACACCTGCTCTGCGCACCCGGCCCGTACACAACACGCCCGGGCAATCAACCTAGGCCGAGCATAACCAACCATTATCAATAATACTCTAAGTGCTGAGATCACTCCCCGGGATATACGAGCAACAATAAACAATAAAATTTCAAGCACACAAGACGATTATCAAACGTAAAGGACAAATTAGCAAAAGCCGACCAAATTGGCCGGTGATGTCTAAATATTACAACAAAAATGTCGGGCGCGCAGGCCCCCAAATATCCCGGGCACGAGCCCCATAAATCCAAAAGTCAAAAGGCGGCACGCAGGCCAAGAAAATAGAGGCACGCAGGCCCCAAACAAAGCTCAATCTTCGGGTGTACCGGGCACCAGATGGCCATCCACAATCCTGCTCGAAACCCCGATGTTATCCGTCTTCAGGCCCGGATTCAGAAGCTTCAACTGCTGGACAGCACACTTAAACCCCTCATCGGCCATGTCAGCAAGCTCGATTTTCAAGTCGTCGATCTTCTCAACAAACTCGGCCCTCGACTTAAGCACCGCCACATCCGAAGACTCCTCCGCCGTCGGCTCCCAAGCTTGTTCAAGTTCAGCGACCTTCTTTTTCTCCTCCTCTACCTCCTCATATTTTTGCTTCACAAGGTCCTCCATCTTCTTCTTCATCTTCTCCCGAAGAGTCCTAAGTCGGGCAACTTCCTCCTCGGCGACCCTCTTGTCGTCCTCCGCCTTCTTCAGGGCCTCAGCAGATGCGACACCCCCCTGAGCGAACATTTGCGCCATTCCAACGACCCTCATTACAGCAGCGCTGTCGCTGGCCAGCTGCTTTAGGCGGGCCGAAGAGGACATCTCCTCAGCACGGCGAGCCTCATCTGGAGAGACGGACAGGGGAAACTTCTCGAAAAACTGGCCCTCTTTGAAGCAAGGAGGGAGTACAAACCCGCGCTCAGCTCCCGCGACCGGTGGATCTTCTCGGGACATCTCCGACCGACGCTGCCTCTTCGGCGTCCCCCCTTCCGGGATCACCAAAGGAGAGCCGGCAGAGCCGGAATGTTCACCTGAAGCCACCCCCCGGTTCTTGTTTTTTAACGCCCGGATTCTCCTTCCACCCTGGGCCGCCTTCAGGACCTTGTCCTCCTTCGATGGCATAGCATCTGAAACACAAAACAAACAATTAGTAATAAGCATCAACCGAAAAAGCAGGATAAAACGACAAAAAATCCACCTAACAACGCCTTGGTTTCCGCCGAAGTCCGGCACGTCAGGAGAGCCTTAGTGTTTATGGCCCGAGCTTCAGTCTTTGGCACACCCTCTTCGTCATAAACGGGCTCCCCCGTCCTCGTCACCCACGGGATGAGACTGAAGCTGTCCACCCATTGACAAAGACGAAGATACGATGCCGAGTCCTGCTCATCCAGATCCCCATCTTCCCGAGCATAGTACTTAGGAGGGAAGTTAAAATGGCCTCTCCACCAAACAAAGGGAAACACGCTACAGAGCTTGGTCCTGACTTTTCCCTCCTCGTCCCGTTCCGGGATACCATTCTCGCCGCACACGGTCATCATCTTTGACAGCGAGGTATACGCTGCCCGGCTGTACAGGCGGATAACATAATAACGGTCTTTAAAATCCTTGACCGAATCAACGTACATTTTGAAGAGCTTCCGATCGGCATTCCTGAAGGAAACCCAGCTAAAGCGCCCGTCAGCCATCTTCTGTTGAACTCTGAAGCAGCGGCAAAACAAATCGGTCGTAGCTCCGATGCCCAGATAGTCACAGACGATCTCGAATGCCCGCATGAAAGCAAAGGCATTCGGATGCAACTGAGACGGGGCCAACGCGAGACGCGCCAATAGTGAGACTTGGAAGCTGGTGAAAGGCAGGCGGAACCCGAGCTCCCGGAAGACATACTCGTACATAGCAAAACTGTCCCCGCGGAAGTGGGAACAGATGCGTTCCTCGGCCGTCGGGTAGACCACCTGAAAATTCAATTCGTCACTCGGCCCTCGAACCTCGACCTCACGGAAAGCCCCGACCAGTGAGTCAGTATACCGAGACACTTCGAGTTGAGGCTCTTCGGCCACCCAGCTTAAGTCTACCTGGAGGTCATACTCAAAGAGCGGAGTCATGGGAACCTCCTCGTCAGCTTCCGAAGGCACATCCTCCTCGTCGCCTTCATCTATCACTGAAAGATGCAAGCTCTCAACCTCCACTTCCTCCATTTCAGAACTACTCGCGCTCGTGCTCCGCGAACCGTCCCACGAGCTGGAACTGGAGCTAGACTCCGAGCTGGACCTCGAGCTAGACCCCGAGCCTGATTCACCTGCATGCAGAAGGAAAAAATGAATTCGACCGATCATCAAATCCACCCTTCCACCGCGATGCAAGTGAAAGGGTGGAACGGCGAGCAATAGTGCCACCGACCAAACCCCTTCGAAAAATAAGTTAGATCTACGGCCAAGGCCATCCGCCGAGAGAAGGGTAACTTAACATAAAAAACACGAAGATACTCGGGTCCAACTCCAACGCCCCGGCGGAAACCTTGAATACGCCGGGCACGACCGTGAATAAGCCGACAGATGACTTAAAGACACCGGCCGCTCTATGAATTTGGCGAGCGAAAACTCGAGGAAGCCGAGCAGATGCGAGAAAAATTTAAATCTACATTAACCTTCCCCGGGCATCGCATGAATAACCCGGGGAGAAGGCCCAGTTTCATGCCTATTTGCCGAGTTAGATGACAAAAAACGGCATAATCAACTTATAAACCTATCGAAATATTGCAATCAAACGTTTAGAGTCCAAAAGAAAACCCAGACGTACTTGATTCAGACATGGTTTGGAGGACTCGATTGCTGGAATAAAACTGCAGAAAACAAAGTTGAGAAATCGACCTAAGATGCCGAGCACGTACACGAGTAGCAGAAGGGTCTTAAATGAGGGATTTCGTTCCTTTTTTATAAGGGGTTTGCCCGGAATGCGAAACGTCGCGTCGGCTGACACAGACTCCCTAGGCGCCGTCACCTACCCCTAGGCAATCATTACCCTGCCACGTCAGCGAGTGTCTCTCACGCGCGACCTTCGGACTTCCCCCTCGGAATGACACTACTCAAGGGGGCAACGGAAGACGAGGACCATTGTCGCCGACTAGCAATAGTGAAACTCGAAGCTCCTTCCTCGAAACTCCGACTTGGGGGGCTCCTGTTCTGGGCTGGCCCAAGATTTGGCCCAACCTACTTTCGGCCCACTTAACCTTGGAGGCCCAGTCAGTCCCAAGCTGCTGACAGGACCACTGCTCCCCGCTCGTCCCCTTCAGGCTCGGCATCACGTCTCCCGCCAACCAGAGATGCCCGGCACCATGCTCCCCGCGAGCTAGCTAATGCCCGGTGTAGGCGCTTCCCGCGGGCACCTTCACCGCCGAGGACCCTGCTCCGCACAGGGCTCCTTCATATTCAACCCTCCGAATAATACGGATTCCACGTGGCTCCTAAAAGACCGCGTCTCCCTTGAACTTCGGAGCGGTTAACCAGGACAGAGGGCACTCACGCACCTCCGATATTTCCGCTCAGGAAACCTGGCAGTCTCCTAGTTGGGCTTGGAAATCCAACCCAAGAGCGAGATCATGGCCCAGCGCTGGGGGCTATAAATACCCTCTTTGACTAGAGGGTCAGGTATTCACTTCTTTCTAACCTTTAGCTAGTACTTGCACTCCTTTGCTCGTCTACTCACTTTGGCATCGGAGTACCTTGCAAGTACACCCCCCTCCTCCTTCCTAGAAGATCCAGTCCGAGCAGCCAGCGACGATTCTTCTGATCAGGTAAGATCAATTTTGTTGTTAGGAAGTGTGCAAGAGCAAGTGTGAAGGTGGACTAGGTGTTAGGAGTATCGAAGCTTTCAATATTTCTCTATTGAGTAAGTGGAGGTGGTGATTTTTGGAGGACAAAGAGGCGTTATGGGGACCGCCGTTGATCCATAGATATAGTCCTTTGGAGTCAAGTGTTTTGGGAGATAAGGTATTAGTGAGTGCAAAAAGAACATCATTATGGTGGAGGGATGTGTAGGTGTTAGGGGATGGTGAGGTTGCAAATCGTGACAGATTCTTGGAATAAATTTCTTGCACAATGAGCCTAAGGAATATAGCTATGTTTTGGAAAACAAAATGGTGCGTGGGGATTTACTCAAAAACAACTTTCCCTTGTTGTATCATCATTCCTAACACAAGGATGCTTTAGTTAGGGACATGGGACTTGCGGTACAAGGAGCGCAAAAAGATTTAACTAATATGGAAGAGATTGTTAGGATTGAAGCGGAGGCGTTATCTCTTTTGCTATCCCATGTAGGTCCAACTGATATGGGGGGAAAATTTATTTGGTTTAGGAACGTTGAAGGAAGTTATCAGGTTCGTGAAGGCTATATAGAGTATAATAAAATGCTGAATTCCATCGTTCCCTATTCAAATTTGTTGAAAGCCTTTGAGTGTTTGTGGTTATCCAACGTCCCTTCAAAAATTCACGTTTTTGGTTGGAGGTATTTGAAGAACATGTTAGCAACCAAGGAACAATAAGCAATGAGGGGAGTGCTCTAGAATAGAAATGGTTCACTGTGTGTTTTTCTACTTATTAGAGTTTGAGTCTATTGATCACTTACTGTTGCTTTGTCCATTTTCTAAAGCTTTTTGGAGCTTGGTGAGTTATTGGTTGGATGTATCCATAGGTGCAGAAGGGTCGTTGTTAGACCACTTGTTGTGAACAGTCGAGGTTCTTAGGAGAAAAGTTTATATGAAAAAGATTCTGGTGTTTTAGTTAGCAACCTACTGGACGTTACAGATATCAAAAAATTCGGTCATTTTCAAGAATGAGGTGCCCATTGTGAATGATGTTGTGAAAAGTGTCAAACCGTTACCTTGGTTTTGGCATGCCATAAACATTAATTCTAGAAGTTGTAGAGATTTCTATCTTTGGTGTGAATGCTCTTGGGACTTTATGTAAGCTTCTTTCTCTTGTAATTGGATGGATACCTCTTGTACTCCTTTTAGAAGATGCTCTATCACCTATAAAAAAACAAGGGTCTTGCTAACCAGTGCTCTCAAGGCAATGGTTAAGCATTCCAAGAAAAGAAACTATTTTATAGAAAATTTATATTTCAATTTTTAAGGTATTAAATACGCATGTTACCGAGATAAATTTACTATTTTAAAATCTTAACCATTGCCCTGAGGACATTGTTAGCATTTCCTAAAAAAACAAATATAATCCCGATTTCTATTTCCTTGAACATTTATTAGGAAGAGAAAAGAAAATAAAGTGGTTGGAGAGAAAAAAAGGAAATAAGTGCTTGAAAATAGGAATTGTGCACGTGATAACATTTATGATTGGGGGACAACTTCTCTGCCCATCACAAAAAGTTGGGTAATGTACCTCCAACCAATCACATGATTCCATCTAATTTAACACATTTAATTACTTATTAAAATACTATAAATGTTTGTTGTTTTCAAAGCATTTTAGACCATCTCCAATGGTGCAACCTATTTTTGAGTTTTTTATGGGTCCCACCAGCCATATCATCTCAAAATAATTTATTTAATTTTTATTTTATTGGTGTAATTCTAATGGGTCCCACAACTTTTCCTCATAAATTAATTTGATTGGGTACCACAATTTTTTTACTAGTTACATTGCAATGCAACTGTAGTATGACATGACAAATTGTTTCAATATTTAATTATTATATCGATGTCCAGCTGGAGAACTCAAAGGAAAATACTACCATGGGAGATGCTCTTACAAAGGAGGTAACCTTACCCAACTTTTTGAGTTGGGTAGATAAGAATTTACCTAACTAGATTTTTGGCCCGTGCGTTGCACGGGTTTGTTTAAAATTTTTACCTTAATTTTTTGTTTGAAATAACGTATTTGATTAAATATAGTTAACTATAATCATATGATAAAATATGCCTTAAAATTATGTTAATTACAAAATAAAATTTTACAGTATAAGAAATCTTAATAAATTATATATATAAAGGTTCAATTATTTTTTTTAAATTAGAAAGATATGTCATGTTTACGTGAATAATTCAATATTATAAAAAAGTGTTATATAAAATTATTTGTATATATTATTTATGATTAATCATTAAATTCATAATAAATATAAGAGTAGATCAATGTAAAATTCAATTATTAATTTAGTGTTTAGTCTATAATTTACATAACCTAAGAATTTTTTATTGATTGTCAAGTCCAAAAAGAGTTTTAATTATATATTCTCTAAAAATAGTAATTTTTCAAAATCATATTATAGCTTACCATATTGATTTTTTCTTCGGTGTTCCTATGTTAATCAAGTAACTTCATTCATATTTTTATGATTTATGTATTTATTATAGTGAAAGAAATATATTGTGACCATTGGTTATTTTATGGGATATAGAAAACTATTATTTATTATGGTTCAATTTATATCATTAATCAATCGAAAAATATTATATAATCATCTCAATAAATTAATTATTTTCATCTCAATAATTAAATTAAAGAAAAAATTATTTTGAAAATTAAAATGAAACTTTAAAGAGTTTTTTTCTCCAATTTTATAGACATTGATGATTCTAAAATTTGTTATTTTAAGTTATTAGTTTTTTAGCCAAGCTATGCTAAATTTTTTTATTAAATAGTGATATTTAGATTCTTAAATATAACTTTATGATAAAAAAAATTAGATTAGTCTTCATATTTCTCTTCCATTTAACAAAATAAATCAATTATTCATAATAGATATTACTTAAATATTATAATAAATCAAATACTTTATCATTACATAACTCTTAAATAGTTTAATAACTTAAAACTTAATCAATTATAACTTATAACTAAAATTTATTTTATAATTTTATTTTTATAAATAATTATTTTATTTTAAAGGATATCTAGAGATAGTTAATAATTATTATCATATTAATACAAATAAAAATAACAATACTAATATTTAAAAATAAAAATAAAAATAATATAATTATAAAATTCAATTGATGTATAAAATAAAATAGAAATCCTACCTATTATTCAGATAAAAATACAATATTATTAAAATGATGTGTAACAAAAATTAATTATATTATTTGTTATAATGCTTAAAAAAGAGATAAAAAACTATTAACATAAAAATAAATTTCTTCCCAATGAAAGGGAGTTGTCAATCAGAAGATTGTTGTTAGTGTATGCATGCGAGCTTTACCATGAAATATGCAATTTGCTTTGTCTTCAAGGGAGGACGTGGATAACTCTAGTATTTTTAAATAAGATGTATTTTATCTCCTGATGACCCAAAATTCTGTTCCAAGAGAAGTGCAAATGGTATCTCCAAAATCATTAATAATAATGCATAAATAATTGAGAGAGTTTCAATGAAAAGTAGATTCTTCTCGCACTATAATTTTTGTTTATTGAAGATCTCCAATAATTAAATAAATAAATTAAATCACATACACATTTCTCTTAAAGATTACAGCTATAATTTTTCTCATGGTTTTCAAGTGGCAAGAATGCAATAGTAGAAACAATAGGAGTTTTCTTTATCATCTTTTTTCATTCACATAACTATAATAATCATTTCCAATAAACAATAAAAAGAAGAGGAAATTATAAAAGTAGATGATAAATTATTATATTGATTCTCAAAATAAATTATTACACAATACCGTTGGTAAAATATTTAAATAGTTGGTACATAGATTAAGTTGAGTCAATGGCCAACAATATAAATCAAAATCATAAACCTACATCATAAACCATAAAGATAGTTAAAACATAAGTGAGAACTAAGAAAAAGTAATAAAAAATATCAATACAAAATGATAAGTAGATCTCATTTTCATATGGATTGGTGGAAGATAAGAACTATTTATATTGAATAGGTTAACAAAAATTATCATCATGAATAATATAATTTAATATAACAGTTATACATAATACATTTATGTAGCTATTTAATTGGGTAACGTTTTATTATTAATATAATTTAATATAACAGTTATACATAATACCTTTATAAAAGAACTTAAATTTTGTCATCATTATAATTAATATGTGTTTATTGTTTACTATCTATCCATATTTCTAATTTGAACATATTTTTCTAATTTTATTAATTGTAGAAACAATAATAAAAAAATAACAAAAGAGTTATTTGAGAGTTACATTTTTAATTAAATATATAGAAATATATTGAGTGTAAGAATAAAAGAAAAGATATCTAAATTATTATTATAATTAAAGTATAAAAATTTTAAAAAAATATAAATGCAAATAGTTTTATTATAGACATAAATCGTGTAACTCATTTAGAAAACACATACAATTTTTTAAAATGTATTTAAAGTAGCATATCTTTTTTATTTTGAATTTTTGCTGAGCATTAATTATAAACACATTTATATTTATATATTAGTTACAATTTATAATAAATCGTTGTATAATTTATTATTGTAATTATCAAATTTAATTCATAATAGTTTTATTTAAAATCAATTGTTAATTATAATAGTTTTAATAGTTGCATATAATATAAATTTTCAGTTTAAACATAGTAATGATCATGTGAGAGCTGGTCAATATAAAGTTAAAAAAAAAAAATTAGAATGAATTGAAATAAATAAGTGGTAATAAAAAATAAGATGAACATGTGAAAGGTTTTGAATGTTATTATTAGACATAAAGTAAAAAAGAAAGATAATTAATTAAAATAAATTCGTATAAATGTTTTTGAAAATATATAAATTTATTAAGATATTTAAATGTGTAAATATGAATTTTTATAATTTTCATAAAATTATAATTTTTATAAATTCTTATATAAGAATAATAATAATTATAAAAATATATAAGTTTTTTCCTAATATCTTTATAATATTTCTTCATAATTTTTTGTAAGTAATAAACTACGAAATATAATAGAATATTTGTTTTAAAAATTTCAATAAATGTAATTTTTTTAATAGACATAAAGTTAAAAAATAGAAATAATAAGAATAAATTAAAATTTAGTTTTTTTAATGAGTTTTGTTAAATTTTAATTCTAAAATTTATTAAAAACTTTGTATTGTATAAAATATCGTTTTAATTTCTTTTTATTATTACATATTAACTAAACATAAATTATTAATTTATAATAAAAAATTATAAACACATAAGTTTTTTATCTATATTCTTATATGTTTTTTCTTCATGATATTTTGTAAGTAATAAAGTATGAAATATGCAAAATATTTAAATACATAAATTAAAAATTTATAATAAATTTTTTTATAAATACATAAATTTTTTATCTATATTCTTATATGTTTTTTCTTCCTGATATTTTGTAATTAATAAAGTATGAAATATGTAAAATATTTAAATAATTTTATAAACTTCAATAAATTAAATGTTATCGAATAGCCATAAAATAAGATTAAAAAAATAGAAAACCATAAGAATAAATTTTATTTAAATACTTTTTATGAGCTTTTTTAAAATTTTAATTCTAAAATTTATAAGAAATTTTGTATTCTATAACTATATTCTTTTAATTTTTTACTATTATTATATATTATTTAAATTGGATGATTATTATTATTATATATTTATTATTATTGTTTTTTTTAATAGGATCAAATTAGTAAATGACACATTACTATTTTTATTAAGAATTGTTGTCATGATGACACGTGGCTAGGGTTGTCATCATGACAACCTTCCATTTATATTTATATATACTAGTTCTATGGCCCGTGCGTTGCACGGGTTTGATTAGAATTTTGATCTTAATAATTTATATATATAAATTGTATCATATAGTTAAACGTATTTTTAAATTATATTAAATATAAACAAAATTTAAAATATATGAGAATTTCTAATAATTTATATATATATATATATATATATATATATATATATATATATATATATATATAATTTCAATTATGTTCTATAAATTTGAAAATTTTCACATATTTACGTGAATAATGCAATATTATAAAAAGTGTTATATTAAATTATTTGTAGATAAATATTTATGATTAATCATTAAATTCATAATACATATAAGAGTATATCAATCTAAATTTCAGTTATTCTTTTAGTATTATTCTATAACTTATAAAACCTAAGATTTTTTTATTCAATGTCATGTCCAAAAAAAGTTTTAAATAGTATATTCTATACATATTTTTTAAAAATAAATCATATTATATCTTATCATATTGATTTTTATTTGGTGTTCCTATATTAATCAAGTAATTTCATCCATATTTTTATGATTTTTTTGTTTGTTTATTATAGTGGAAGAGAGATGTTCTTACTTGGTTAATGGATTGTTTATTAATGCTATTATTTATTATAGGTTAACCATCTTAATAAATTAATTATTTTCACTTTAATATTAAAATTAAAGAAAAATAATTTTGTTAATTAAAATAAAACCTTAAAGAGTTTTTTTAAATTTTATAGGCATTAATGATTTTAAAACTTATTAATTTCAGTCATTAATTTTTTAGTGAAGTTTTCTTAGTTTTTTATTAAATAGTGATATTTTGATTCTTAAGTATACTTTTATGATAAAAAAAATGTAGATTAGTCCTCATATTTCTCATTCGTTAAAAAAAATAAAGTAATTATTCATAATACATATTATTTATATAGGTATATAATGATAAATCAAATACTTTATCATTACATAATTTTGAAAGTAATATTCAGAGTTTAGTAAGTGACAACTAAATCGATTATAACTTACAACTACAATTTATTTTGCAATTTTATTTTGCATAAATAATTATGCATTTTAAAAGAATATATAGAGATATAGTTAATAATTATTATGATATTAATAATAATTATTATAATAATTTAATAATAATAATAATAATAATATAATTACTATATTAATATTTTTCTATAATACACTTTTTTTTTTGGAAACACTCTGTAATACACTTAGTATAACATGTATCATAACTATATCAAAATATATCATTATTATCATTCTCATTTATTACACAATAAAATATATTGACAAATGAGACACATTTTGTATGCATATATTATTTTTGAAGTCCTTTGAAGATCGTAAAAAATTAAGTAAATAAATTAAATCAAACATATATTTCTCTAAAATATTTTGGTTAAAGACATATATTTACATGGGTTTTCATTTTTCACATAATTTTCAAATAGTAAAAATAAATATGTAGCAACAATATAAATTTTCTTTCTTCTTTTCATTCACTAAAAAATTGTTACATTCAAATTAATCAATGTAAAGAAGAGAAAAATGCAGAAATAAATAGCATAATAATATATTTATTCTCAAGAAAGTTATTGCAAAATAATATAACTAAAGTATTTACATAACTAATATAACAGAGTAAAGTTGAGTCTTAAACCTGTCACATAAATCAAAGAACAATTAGCATATATATGTTCAAAAATAACAAAAAATAAAATAAAAATATAGATACAAAATAAAAAATTAGGTACCTTGTGAACTTTGTTTGAATAAAAGGATAAAGATCTACAATAAAAAATACAAAATAAAGTAGAGTTAAAATATTGATAATTGTTATAATAAAGTAAGTGGAGTCACCTACAATATAAAACAAATCATAGTTAAAACTTAGTGAGAATAAGAAAAATAATCGAAAGTATCAATTGTTGGAAGAGAATGATGAAGACTTAGCCAATATATATAGTATAAATATGTCAAATTCATTCACCAAATACGTATTCATATATATAACATACAATAATGGTTACTAAAAACAAAATAAATCTTATTAAAAACTGTAACTCCAAATTTTACTAATTAAAACTTATTACTCCAAATTTTACTAATTAAAACTTATTATTCATTAATATTATTTTAATTGAGATTAAAAATTGTAACTTACCGTTTAACTAATTATAATTTATCATTAATTAATATTATTGTAAGTGAGTGATAAAGAATGAAAAATATTATAATTTATCATTAATTAATATTATTGTAAGTGAGTAATTTATTTTTTAAACATAGAAATTTGTAAAATAGATGAAAAAAAAAAGAATGAAAAATATGAAAAAAAATATTTAAAAGCTGGTGCAATAAAGAATAAAAATTATTATTCATATAACATTGATATTTGTCTTAAATGATTATATTTAAAAAATAATTTTGTAACTATAATAATTTTTTAATGTTACAAATAGTGAATATTTGTAGAATATATTTTATTTCTATATAAAAATTAATATTCCAAAGTAAGGGAAAAATAATATTTGATAGGATTTTTATTTTTAATTAATTTTGATTATCATAATGATTTATTAAAAATTTTGTATAATGACACTTCATAAATATTGTAACGGATAATTTTAATATATAAACGTTTTTATTAATATAATTGATGAGTTAAAGGTTTAATTTTATTTAGAAAATGAGTGGTTAAAGTTAAATTGAAAAATAATATAAAATATTTTAATTTAAATAAATTTAGTATATATCTAAAGTAATTATAATCAATATGAGAATAAATAATGATTTACAAAATTTTCTTTTTATTTTCATAATGATTATTAAAATTTTAGTACAATCAAACTCAATAATTATTATAACTGATAATTTTTATATTTAAATATTGTAAATTTTTTTTATTAATTTTGTATTATAATAAAAATTTGTGTAACTCATTTAGAAAACACATTTTTTTAAAACGATACTTTTATTTCATCTTTATTTTGAGAAGTAAGTTATTTTTTAAACATAATTTTTTTTAAATAAATGAAAAATAAAAGAAGAAAAATAAAAAAATAAAATTAGAATTTAGCATGAACTAATTTAAGATTATCTATTTTATCGTAAAAATTGATTATCTATATTTAAAATTTACTTTTATATTTTTTAAACTTGAAATATAGGCTAGATTTCAAGATTTTATAAGTTTGAAAGATTTTTTTAATAATGACTTTTATTTGGATATTTTTAATAGTGGCAATTGAATATTATATTATTAATATTACTATTATTTTTATTATTTTATATTAAGTAGAAGTAGATTATTATTATTATTATTATTATTAACTAAATATTATATTATTAATAATAGTGGTGGTTTAATATTATTATATTATTATTATTTATTTTAATATAGAGTTTGTAATTAGAATACTTACCAAGATGACATGTGGCTAGGATTGTTTTCAAAATGACATGTTGCTAGGATTGTTTTCAAAATGACATGTGGCTAGGATTATTTTCAAGAAGACATGTGGCTAGGGTTGCCATCATGACTTCCTTACATTTATATTAAGTATAAGTATATATATATATATATATATATATATATATATATATATATATATATATATATATATATATATATATATATATATATATATATATATATATATTAAGATTAAGATATATTTAGCAAAAAGTACGAGAATTGACATGTGTCGCTTGCAGTCGCATTCTTAAACGCGTTAATTACAAAACTCGTATCCGAGTTTTTCGGTTTCAACGTTTCTTCTTCTTCAATCTTTCATAGCCTCTATATATATATATATATAAATAACAATGATCCTTACTTTATCTTTCAATTTCTCAACTCCTTTTTCGTCTTCTGTTTCCGAGTTTTTCATTGGTACAAACTTTTTACCCTTTCCATTTCAACTGATGTTAATTTGTTTATATATATATATATATATATATATATATATATATATATATATATATATATATATATATATATATATATATATATATATATATATATATATATATTTGATTTTGTTCCTGTATTGATTAAATTGAAGGATTTTTATTGTGAATGATCAGGTCTGAAAAATGGGAGACGAAGATGATCATCATGATGAAAATGATCATCGTGACACTACAAGAAATTTGACATTTACCAACGGCAAAAATCCGTTGCTAAAGGTCCAAAATTCGTTGGTAAAGGTCAAAAAAGCTATACCAACGGCTGTCTGATTCCGTCATGTTTAATTCCCTGTACCAACGGAATTTTTTCCGTCCCTATATCATATCCCAACGGCAAATTTCAAGTGTTGGAAATGACAGAGGAGGTTTCTCACGTGTAGCTCAAGGTGGTCAGGGTTATCCAGCACCAGGAGCATACCCTCCACCTGGACATGGTTACCCTCAACCTGGACATGGTTATGTTATTAATATATGTTTCAATCGAGAGGACCGAGGCTGGAATCGTGAACGGAATCACTTTCCTTAAAGTATTTCAAGCACTCCCGAAATGTCTTAGAGTTTTGATGCAGGAATACCCAGGATAATTCAGCCTTATCGAGTTTGCGCAAGACCGGCGAAAACTCGAATGCAGCGAAGAACGATCTGGAATTATTCAGAGGATTTTCGGAATTTTTGTGATGTGATTTCTGAATGCGGAATCAACTTTATATAGGCCACGAAAATGTTTGTTTCAAAGGTTGCGACCCTTAATGAAACAATATATTTTCAAAAGTTATGACTGTTGCACATAGACAGATTCATGCACCATTTGCATGGTTTCAATTCTGCATGGTTTCGTGAACAGTTGCCTCCTTTCCGATTCAAAATTCAAATCATGTACACTGAGCAAAATATAGCACCCGGCCGAAGGCCGGCCGTCGCCCGCCGGAGCCGCCTCATTAACGCCGCGAATAGCCCGATCGCTCCGATGCGACGTGCCTAAGTGCTCAAGTGCCGTCTACAAGCCGCCACTAGCGCCTCTACGCCCACGCCCCGGACCCGGACCCGGACCCGGAGTCGGAGTCGGAGTCGGAGCCGGAGCCGGTGTCGCCGGTGGCGACACCGGCGAGTGGTTGTAGGATTGGGACAAGTGGCAATAATGCTTGGGACCACCACATTTGTCAATGTGGCACTTTATCCTCTTTTGTCCTTTTGTTGAGTTAATGTCATTAATTCTTTTATAAGGACTTTGAAAATGAGTGAATCTTCCAATGTGGGACTTTATTACATGCATTTATTAGCATTTACTCATTTTCACCATTTGTCATTTTAGAACACACTTGTAATCATTATATCTTTTAATAATTACAACAATCCCCCACTTGTTCTAATAATGACAATTCCAATTCCAGAATATAGAAGATAAAAGTGTTAATACAGTTAGGTATCTTTCGATTTGAACTTAACCTTAGTAAAGACAACGCAAAGTCTAATCGGAATGTTAGGTAGCTATGCTTTGAACCATTATCCCATGTGATTAGACCGGCATTGCTATACACACACTTTTAAGGTTTTCTTCGCCTACATATCTCGCCTAGCACTATTTATGGCCATGTGCTTTTTCCTGTTTTCATGAATTTTTCATGAGAGAAACTCCAACTCTCACTTTGAGACGGCACCATCTCGAAATTCACATAGGTGAAGTTTTATCTCTATATCCTCGATATAGTACTTCATTAAGAGTTTCCTTAAAACTCAACCCTCAATTATGTAATAGTCAACATTATCACGAAATGTTGTACCAACTTCCAAATCAACGACTTGTTGTTACCCATTGAATCTTAGGTTAAGATGTATTAACTTCAGATTGGGTTGCTATCATTGTCGGAACCCTTATTCAAGGAGTTTTAATCCCATACCTTTCGAGGTAGACTTTACTAAATCTCTGGCCAGTGGTTTAGTAAAAGGATCAGCCAAATTATAGCTCGTTTGTATATATGTCAGTGAAATGATCCCATCCTTTATCATTTTTCTCACGAGAGAATGTCTCAGACCTATGTGTCTAGACTTTCCATTGTATACTTCACTGAATGCTCTAGCCAGGGTGGCTTGACTATCACAATGTATCAACACCTTTGAAACATTATCTTTAGCTAATGGAACCTCTAATAAGAGATCCCTCAACCATTCTGCTTCTTGTCCAGCAGACGCCAGAGCCACAAACTCTGATTCCATGGTTGAAAGAGTAATGCATGTTTGTTTCTTGCTTTTCCAAGAAATCGCACCTCCAGCTAATGTGAATATCCACCCAGTTGTAGATTTATAATCTCCAACACTTGATATCCAACTTGCGTCAGTATATCCTTCTAGTATGGCAGGAAATTTACCATAATGAAGACCAAGGTTTTTAGTCCTTGACAAATATCCAAAAATCCTTGTTATTGCCTTCCAATGTTCATCATTTGGATTACTAGTAAATCTACTCATTTTACTAACAGCAAATGCTATGTCTGGTCTAGTACATTGCATTAAGTACATTAGACATCCAATGGCACTTGCATATTCCAATTGTGCCACGGATCTTCCATTGTTCTTTTGAAGTTTGACACTAGGATCAAACGGAGTGGTTACTTCCTTGAAGTTAAGGTGTTTGAACTTTTCCAACATTTTTTCAATATAATGTGTTTGATTGAGTTCATAACCCCCACTATTTCGTCTTACTTTGATCCCTAGTATAGTGTCAACTAATCCAAGATCTTTCATCTTGAATGTGGAAGTTAGAAAACCTTTTGTTTCTAGGATTCCACTCATTTCATTGCTAATAATCAACATGTCATCAACATATAGACATAGAAAGATAATAGCATTTCCACACACCTTTGTGTACAAGCATTTGTCACAAGAGTTTGGAATGAAACCATTTGAAAGTATGGCAGTGTCAAATTTTTGGTGCCATTGTTTTGGTGCCTGTTTTAAACCATATAAAGATTTGACAAGTTTACATACCTTTTGTTCATTTCCATGAAGTGTGTAGCCTTCTGGTTGCTCCATATAGATTTCCTCGTCAAGATCGCCATTTAGGAATGCTGTTTTAACATCCATTTGATGTACAATAAGGTTGTTCAGGGAGGCTAGTGCAAACAAAATTCTAATCGTTGTAGTTTTTGCTACTGGTGCATATGTATCAAAATAATCGATACCTTCCTTTTGTCTAAATCCTTTTGCAACTAGTCTAGCCTTATAGGTGTTTAATGTACCATTACTGTGATACTTCTTCCTAAACACCCATTTACATCCGATGGGTCTTGATCCCTTCGGAAGATCAACTAGTTCCCAAGTATGGTTCGACATAATTGAATCCATTTCATCTTGGATAGCATCCTTCCAAAAAGAAGCATCTCTAGAAGTCATTGCTTCTTTATATGTTTTAGGATCATCTTCGATTTGAAGAATAATAGGAATTTTATGAACATCATTCTTGTTATTTCCTTCAATTAGAAAAACGGAAATAAGTTGAGAATCGATTTCATCCGGTCCTAGACCTTTATTTTTCCGTGCCCTTTTACTTCTTCTTGGTTCGGGTTGTGTTTCAACCATCCGAGTCGAATCATTGTCACAAGACTCTTTGATCGTGGGATTCTCTGGTTCTTTATTCTTGGTAATAAGATTTTCAAAGAATTCCACATCTCTAGATTCGACAATTACATTAGACTCTAAATTTAAAAGTCTATATGCTTTACTATTTGGTGCATATCCAATGAAAGCACATCTGATCCCTCGAGGACCTAATTTTGTTCTTTTGGGGTCCATATTTTTGTAATATGCGACACACCCCCACACTCTAAAATAATCAATATTTGGTGATCTTCCTTTCCATTTTTCATATGGAGAGATTCCAGTTGTTTTTAATGGAATTCTGTTCATTATGTGACATGCGGATAATAATGCTTCACCCCACAAATTAAATGGCAATTCTGAATGCATTAACATAGCATTAATCATTTCTTGATATGTTCTATTTTTTCTTTCGGCCATGCCATTTTGTTGTGGTGTGCGAGGCGCAGAACATTCATGTATAATGCCATATTCTTCACAATATGCATCAAATTCCGCCGAGAAGTATTCACCGCCTCTATCACTTCTAAGTACTTTTATGGTAGTACTTAATTGATTTTCAACTTCCGCTTTATATGTTTTAAAAGCATTAAAGGCATCGTCTTTATGCTTTAAGAGGTATACATGTGTGAATCTAGAACAATCATCAATGAATGTTATAAAATAACGATTTCCCCCACGGGTTAACATTCCATTGAATTCACACAAGTCAGAGTGCACAAGATCAAGAACATTTGTTTTTCTTTCAACACTTTTGAAAGGTTTCTTAATCATTTTAGACTTAACACATATTTCGCATTTTCCGAAATCATGAATGTTACATGATATCAATCCAGATTTAATTAGTCTATTCATAGTACTAATACCAATATGTGCTAATCTAGAGTGCCATAATGAAATAGATTCAAGCATATAAGCAGAATTAGAAATTTCATTAATAATATTATCAGTAGTACATAGTTTGATCATTCCCTCAGCGGAATATCCTTTTCCTACAAATATACCATTACGGGTCAATATTAACTTGCCCGATTCATACACAGATTTAATGCCAGGTTTTCCCAACAAGTCCCCACTAACGAGGTTTCTATTCATATCGGGAACATGAAGAACATTGATGAGAGTGACTTTCTTTCCAGAGGTGAAGTTGAGTTCGACGGATCCTGTTCCAACAACTCTTGATCGGACATCATTGCCCATTTGTACCTCCTGTCCATCATTGACTTCGGTATAGGTTTTGAATGCCGCTTTATCATAAGACACATGTACAGTTGCACATGTATCATACCACCATCCTTGGACTTTTCCTTTGATGGCCATAATTTCGCTTACAGTAGCGATTATGTCGTCATTTGCATGAACAGCATTAACCTCATTTTTGGGCCTGTTGTGCCTGCAATCTCGAGCATAATGTCCGGGTTTGCCGCATGCATAGCATCCATTTTTAGTACCCCTTTGTCCACCAGAGTTTTTGAACCTGTTATGATCTTTCTTTGGACCAAGATGATTTTTTGTACCATCATACTTTTTCTTTCCCTTTGCAACAACAGCATTTGCCTTTGCAAATCCGGAGGACTCGGGCTTTTCACGATCCTTCGTCTCTTCCTCGATTCGAAGGTGTTTCTGGAGTTTCTCCAACGAGAGATCCTCGGAACTATGCAGCAATTTCTTTCTGTATCCTTTCCATGAAGGTGGCAATTTTGCTATGATTGCACCGACTTGGAAAGCCTCAGGAACATCAATTTTTACGGCCTTTATTTTATTCACGAGAACCTGTAACTCGTGTACTTGTGCAAGAATAGGCTTTGAATCCAACATTTTAAAGTCAAAGTATTTAGATATTAAGAACTTTTTCGTACCTTCTTCTTCGGCTTTAAATTTGAATTCAAGTGCCTTCCAGATTTCCTTTGCAGATGCGGTATCAGTGTAGAGATCATAGAGACGATCGGATAATGTGTTCAGAATGTGTCCACGGCACAGCAATTCATCTTCCTTACGTTTCTTTCTCTCCTTCTTTATTTCATCGGTGTCATCTGGAGTGGGTTCTGGAATTTCCTCCAAGTCAGGATCCAAGACATATTGAATTTTCAGAGTAGTCAGGAGAAAGGTCATTTTGTCAGCCCAACGGGTATAGTTTGTTCCATCAAAACGATCTAGTTTCACAAGATCCTGGTTCATGAGTTTGATGCTTGAAACAGAAGCGTCGGCGGCCATGGTTGATAATACTTTAAGATTGTTATTAATATATGTTTCAATCGAGAGGACCGAGGCTGGAATCGTGAACGGAATCACTTTCCTTAAAGTATTTCAAGCACTCCCGAAATGTCTTAGAGTTTTGATGCAGGAATACCCAGGATAATTCAGCCTTATCGAGTTTGCGCAAGACCGGCGAAAACTCGAATGCAGCGAAGAACGATCTGGAATTATTCAGAGGATTTTCGGAATTTTTGTGATGTGATTTCTGAATGCGGAATCAACTTTATATAGGCCACGAAAATGTTTGTTTCAAAGGTTGCGACCCTTAATGAAACAATATATTTTCAAAAGTTATGACTGTTGCACATAGACAGATTCATGCACCATTTGCATGGTTTCAATTCTGCATGGTTTCGTGAACAGTTGCCTCCTTTCCGATTCAAAATTCAAATCATGTACACTGAGCAAAATATAGCACCCGGCCGAAGGCCGGCCGTCGCCCGCCGGAGCCGCCTCATTAACGCCGCGAATAGCCCGATCGCTCCGATGCGACGTGCCTAAGTGCTCAAGTGCCGTCTACAAGCCGCCACTAGCGCCTCTACGCCCACGCCCCGGACCCGGACCCGGACCCGGAGTCGGAGTCGGAGTCGGAGCCGGAGCCGGTGTCGCCGGTGGCGACACCGGCGAGTGGTTGTAGGATTGGGACAAGTGGCAATAATGCTTGGGACCACCACATTTGTCAATGTGGCACTTTATCCTCTTTTGTCCTTTTGTTGAGTTAATGTCATTAATTCTTTTATAAGGACTTTGAAAATGAGTGAATCTTCCAATGTGGGACTTTATTACATGCATTTATTAGCATTTACTCATTTTCACCATTTGTCATTTTAGAACACACTTGTAATCATTATATCTTTTAATAATTACAACAATCCCCCACTTGTTCTAATAATGACAATTCCAATTCCAGAATATAGAAGATAAAAGTGTTAATACAGTTAGGTATCTTTCGATTTGAACTTAACCTTAGTAAAGACAACGCAAAGTCTAATCGGAATGTTAGGTAGCTATGCTTTGAACCATTATCCCATGTGATTAGACCGGCATTGCTATACACACACTTTTAAGGTTTTCTTCGCCTACATATCTCGCCTAGCACTATTTATGGCCATGTGCTTTTTCCTGTTTTCATGAATTTTTCATGAGAGAAACTCCAACTCTCACTTTGAGACGGCACCATCTCGAAATTCACATAGGTGAAGTTTTATCTCTATATCCTCGATATAGTACTTCATTAAGAGTTTCCTTAAAACTCAACCCTCAATTATGTAATAGTCAACATTATCACGAAATGTTGTACCAACTTCCAAATCAACGACTTGTTGTTACCCATTGAATCTTAGGTTAAGATGTATTAACTTCAGATTGGGTTGCTATCATTGTCGGAACCCTTATTCAAGGAGTTTTAATCCCATACCTTTCGAGGTAGACTTTACTAAATCTCTGGCCAGTGGTTTAGTAAAAGGATCAGCCAAATTATAGCTCGTTTGTATATATGTCAGTGAAATGATCCCATCCTTTATCATTTTTCTCACGAGAGAATGTCTCAGACCTATGTGTCTAGACTTTCCATTGTATACTTCACTGAATGCTCTAGCCAGGGTGGCTTGACTATCACAATGTATCAACACCTTTGAAACATTATCTTTAGCTAATGGAACCTCTAATAAGAGATCCCTCAACCATTCTGCTTCTTGTCCAGCAGACGCCAGAGCCACAAACTCTGATTCCATGGTTGAAAGAGTAATGCATGTTTGTTTCTTGCTTTTCCAAGAAATCGCACCTCCAGCTAATGTGAATATCCACCCAGTTGTAGATTTATAATCTCCAACACTTGATATCCAACTTGCGTCAGTATATCCTTCTAGTATGGCAGGAAATTTACCATAATGAAGACCAAGGTTTTTAGTCCTTGACAAATATCCAAAAATCCTTGTTATTGCCTTCCAATGTTCATCATTTGGATTACTAGTAAATCTACTCATTTTACTAACAGCAAATGCTATGTCTGGTCTAGTACATTGCATTAAGTACATTAGACATCCAATGGCACTTGCATATTCCAATTGTGCCACGGATCTTCCATTGTTCTTTTGAAGTTTGACACTAGGATCAAACGGAGTGGTTACTTCCTTGAAGTTAAGGTGTTTGAACTTTTCCAACATTTTTTCAATATAATGTGTTTGATTGAGTTCATAACCCCCACTATTTCGTCTTACTTTGATCCCTAGTATAGTGTCAACTAATCCAAGATCTTTCATCTTGAATGTGGAAGTTAGAAAACCTTTTGTTTCTAGGATTCCACTCATTTCATTGCTAATAATCAACATGTCATCAACATATAGACATAGAAAGATAATAGCATTTCCACACACCTTTGTGTACAAGCATTTGTCACAAGAGTTTGGAATGAAACCATTTGAAAGTATGGCAGTGTCAAATTTTTGGTGCCATTGTTTTGGTGCCTGTTTTAAACCATATAAAGATTTGACAAGTTTACATACCTTTTGTTCATTTCCATGAAGTGTGTAGCCTTCTGGTTGCTCCATATAGATTTCCTCGTCAAGATCGCCATTTAGGAATGCTGTTTTAACATCCATTTGATGTACAATAAGGTTGTTCAGGGAGGCTAGTGCAAACAAAATTCTAATCGTTGTAGTTTTTGCTACTGGTGCATATGTATCAAAATAATCGATACCTTCCTTTTGTCTAAATCCTTTTGCAACTAGTCTAGCCTTATAGGTGTTTAATGTACCATTACTGTGATACTTCTTCCTAAACACCCATTTACATCCGATGGGTCTTGATCCCTTCGGAAGATCAACTAGTTCCCAAGTATGGTTCGACATAATTGAATCCATTTCATCTTGGATAGCATCCTTCCAAAAAGAAGCATCTCTAGAAGTCATTGCTTCTTTATATGTTTTAGGATCATCTTCGATTTGAAGAATAATAGGAATTTTATGAACATCATTCTTGTTATTTCCTTCAATTAGAAAAACGGAAATAAGTTGAGAATCGATTTCATCCGGTCCTAGACCTTTATTTTTCCGTGCCCTTTTACTTCTTCTTGGTTCGGGTTGTGTTTCAACCATCCGAGTCGAATCATTGTCACAAGACTCTTTGATCGTGGGATTCTCTGGTTCTTTATTCTTGGTAATAAGATTTTCAAAGAATTCCACATCTCTAGATTCGACAATTACATTAGACTCTAAATTTAAAAGTCTATATGCTTTACTATTTGGTGCATATCCAATGAAAGCACATCTGATCCCTCGAGGACCTAATTTTGTTCTTTTGGGGTCCATATTTTTGTAATATGCGACACACCCCCACACTCTAAAATAATCAATATTTGGTGATCTTCCTTTCCATTTTTCATATGGAGAGATTCCAGTTGTTTTTAATGGAATTCTGTTCATTATGTGACATGCGGATAATAATGCTTCACCCCACAAATTAAATGGCAATTCTGAATGCATTAACATAGCATTAATCATTTCTTGATATGTTCTATTTTTTCTTTCGGCCATGCCATTTTGTTGTGGTGTGCGAGGCGCAGAACATTCATGTATAATGCCATATTCTTCACAATATGCATCAAATTCCGCCGAGAAGTATTCACCGCCTCTATCACTTCTAAGTACTTTTATGGTAGTACTTAATTGATTTTCAACTTCCGCTTTATATGTTTTAAAAGCATTAAAGGCATCGTCTTTATGCTTTAAGAGGTATACATGTGTGAATCTAGAACAATCATCAATGAATGTTATAAAATAACGATTTCCCCCACGGGTTAACATTCCATTGAATTCACACAAGTCAGAGTGCACAAGATCAAGAACATTTGTTTTTCTTTCAACACTTTTGAAAGGTTTCTTAATCATTTTAGACTTAACACATATTTCGCATTTTCCGAAATCATGAATGTTACATGATATCAATCCAGATTTAATTAGTCTATTCATAGTACTAATACCAATATGTGCTAATCTAGAGTGCCATAATGAAATAGATTCAAGCATATAAGCAGAATTAGAAATTTCATTAATAATATTATCAGTAGTACATAGTTTGATCATTCCCTCAGCGGAATATCCTTTTCCTACAAATATACCATTACGGGTCAATATTAACTTGCCCGATTCATACACAGATTTAATGCCAGGTTTTCCCAACAAGTCCCCACTAACGAGGTTTCTATTCATATCGGGAACATGAAGAACATTGATGAGAGTGACTTTCTTTCCAGAGGTGAAGTTGAGTTCGACGGATCCTGTTCCAACAACTCTTGATCGGACATCATTGCCCATTTGTACCTCCTGTCCATCATTGACTTCGGTATAGGTTTTGAATGCCGCTTTATCATAAGACACATGTACAGTTGCACATGTATCATACCACCATCCTTGGACTTTTCCTTTGATGGCCATAATTTCGCTTACAGTAGCGATTATGTCGTCATTTGCATGAACAACATTAACCTCATTTTTGGGCCTGTTGTGCCTGCAATCTCGAGCATAATGTCCGGGTTTGCCGCATGCATAGCATCCATTTTTAGTACCCCTTTGTCCACCAGAGTTTTTGAACCTGTTATGATCTTTCTTTGGACCAAGATGATTTTTTGTACCATCATACTTTTTCTTTCCCTTTGCAACAACAGCATTTGCCTTTGCAAATCCGGAGGACTCGGGCTTTTCACGATCCTTCGTCTCTTCCTCGATTCGAAGGTGTTTCTGGAGTTTCTCCAACGAGAGATCCTCGGAACTATGCAGCAATTTCTTTCTGTATCCTTTCCATGAAGGTGGCAATTTTGCTATGATTGCACCGACTTGGAAAGCCTCAGGAACATCAATTTTTACGGCCTTTATTTTATTCACGAGAACCTGTAACTCGTGTACTTGTGCAAGAATAGGCTTTGAATCCAACATTTTAAAGTCAAAGTATTTAGATATTAAGAACTTTTTCGTACCTTCTTCTTCGGCTTTAAATTTGAATTCAAGTGCCTTCCAGATTTCCTTTGCAGATGCGGTATCAGTGTAGAGATCATAGAGACGATCGGATAATGTGTTCAGAATGTGTCCACGGCACAGCAATTCATCTTCCTTACGTTTCTTTCTCTCCTTCTTTATTTCATCGGTGTCATCTGGAGTGGGTTCTGGAATTTCCTCCAAGTCAGGATCCAAGACATATTGAATTTTCAGAGTAGTCAGGAGAAAGGTCATTTTGTCAGCCCAACGGGTATAGTTTGTTCCATCAAAACGATCTAGTTTCACAAGATCCTGGTTCATGAGTTTGATGCTTGAAACAGAAGCGTCGGCGGCCATGGTTGATAATACTTTAAGATTGTTATTAATATATGTTTCAATCGAGAGGACCGAGGCTGGAATCGTGAACGGAATCACTTTCCTTAAAGTATTTCAAGCACTCCCGAAATGTCTTAGAGTTTTGATGCAGGAATACCCAGGATAATTCAGCCTTATCGAGTTTGCGCAAGACCGGCGAAAACTCGAATGCAGCGAAGAACGATCTGGAATTATTCAGAGGATTTTCGGAATTTTTGTGATGTGATTTCTGAATGCGGAATCAACTTTATATAGGCCACGAAAATGTTTGTTTCAAAGGTTGCGACCCTTAATGAAACAATATATTTTCAAAAGTTATGACTGTTGCACATAGACAGATTCATGCACCATTTGCATGGTTTCAATTCTGCATGGTTTCGTGAACAGTTGCCTCCTTTCCGATTCAAAATTCAAATCATGTACACTGAGCAAAATATAGCACCCGGCCGAAGGCCGGCCGTCGCCCGCCGGAGCCGCCTCATTAACGCCGCGAATAGCCCGATCGCTCCGATGCGACGTGCCTAAGTGCCGTCTACAAGCCGCCACTAGCGCCTCTACGCCCACGCCCCGGACCCGGACCCGGACCCGGACCCGGAGTCGGAGTCGGAGTCGGAGCCGGAGCCGGTGTCGCCGGTGGCGACACCGGCGAGTGGTTGTAGGATTGGGACAAGTGGCAATAATGCTTGGGACCACCACATTTGTCAATGTGGCACTTTATCCTCTTTTGTCCTTTTGTTGAGTTAATGTCATTAATTCTTTTATAAGGACTTTGAAAATGAGTGAATCTTCCAATGTGAGACTTTATTACATGCATTTATTAGCATTTACTCATTTTCACCATTTGTCATTTTAGAACACACTTGTAATCATTATATCTTTTAATAATTACAACAGGTTACCCTCCACATCAAGGTGGTTATCCTCTGGCTGGTTACCCTCAAGCCGGTGGTTATCCTCCATCTGGTTACCCTCCAGCCGGAGGTTATCCTCCAGCTGGAGGTTATCCTCCAGCCGGAGGTTATCCTCCTGCCGGTGGATATCCTCCAGCAGCTGGTTATCCTCCTGCCGGTGGATATCCTCCAGCAGCTGGTTATCCACCTGCTGGTTACCCTCCAGCCGGCGGTTACCCTACCGCCGGTGGTTATCCTCCATCTGCTGGTTATCCTGGTTCACATGCTCCACCACATGCACCTCCTGCTGGTGGATATCCTCCAGCTGCTGTTTATCCTGGTCCACATGCTCCACCACATACCCCAGGTTATCCTGGTTCACACCCTCCATCACATGCCCCAGGGCCTTATGGGCAAGCCGGGCATAGTGGTTCTGGTATGGGTGCAATGGGTGGAGTGGGGGGGTTGATTGCAGGTGCCGCCGCTGCTTATGGTGCTCACCGTGTTTCCCATGGCCAGTATGGACATGGAGGATATGGTCACATGGGCCATATGGGAGGGAAATTCAAGGGTGGTAAGTTTGGAAAGGGTGGTAGTATATTCAGAAAGTGGAAGTAATCCTATCCATGTATGTATATACAATCACCTCTATATATTTATATTTATTTATTTGTAAAGGGTGGGAAATTCAAATTTTATATTATAAAGCAATTTAAATCATTTTTTGCTGACAATTGATGCTTCAAATTGCTCTTGACTATGGAAAGCACGACATGCTATTGCTCCTTCCATGTACGCTGATAACTATCAGAAATCAATCCCTTATGTTCATGAGCGTTAAAGTTGCTCTTAATAGAAGATAAAATAATGGCATGATAATTGGATATAAGAAATAATTGACCTCTTGATCTTACAGACAATAATACAATTTCTAGTTTTGCCTTTTGGAAGTTAGTACATGTTTAAATCCAGGATGATGCAATGTTTATAAGCATTAAGACAAAGTATATGTCTTTCTTTTACAATCAAGAAAAACTATATGCCTTTTTATTTGTTGATTTACCAAATCAATATTGACTTTTCAATCATTAGTAGATTATAGAATATTTATTTTGATTTTTGAATGGGTGATACCATTAGTCCTTGATTAAAGAAGATATTTAAACTAAGTGTTGGCCTCGAGTGGCAATCTGAGTCTTTGCAAAGGACGATATTCGGAGAATACCGAATTCGATTCCTGACAGAAACAACATAATTACTTAAAAATATTTGAGAGCGTAATTACAATTCTAATGATAGTGTCGACTTCATAAATTATACTTCATTAATCATATGAGAAAAATAGAATTATTTTCTTTTGGTGTATACAATGCTGTCTTCCCTCTTATCCTAAACCAACATCAATAAGACTATAGCCTGCACATTTTCTTAATCCTTGGTCATAGATAGATTGTCTCAACTCAGTAGCATCTTTCCAGCTTCCTGCAGCAACATACATATTTGACAATGATATATAATATCCAACATTTTCAGGTTCCATTTTAAAGAGATGTTCAGCAACTTTTTTTCCCAACTTAATTTCTCCATGATATTTGCATACAGTCAAAAGCATTCCCCATACACCTGAACTTGCATTGGGTTGTAACCCTTTTGTAAACTCATAAGCCTCATCGATTCTACCCGATCTTCCTAACATGTCAACCACATAAACTTGATGCTCAGCCTCAGGTTTTATGCCGTATATCTCCAACATACATTCGTAGTACCGAAGTCCTTGGCTCACAAGTCCGGAATGGCTGCATGCAGATAAAAGACTAACAAATGTGCTTTTGGTCACTTTAATTCCTGACTCACACATCTCATGGAACAGTTTGATAGCTTTGTCTCCATATCCGTGATTACCATATGCAGCAATCATTGAATTCCAAGCTGAGTCTGACTTCGTCGAATGTCTGAATACTTGGATAGCATTGTCCAGTCTTCCACAGTTGCTGTACATATCTACAAGAGCTGCTGATATGAAAGAATTTTCTTGATATCCATACCTGAACATGTAGGCGTGAACTTGTTTTCCGTGTCTTAGAAGACCAATTTGAGTGCACGCAGAGAGAATACTAACGACGGTGAACTCATTCGGTTTAAAAGGAAGACAATGGAATAGTTCCAATGCTTCTCTACTTTTCTTGTTATGGGATAAAGCTGAGATCATGCAGTTCCATGTGCATAGATTGGAACTAGAATGGAATTTGAAAACTTTTCTAGCACTGTTGATGTCTCTGCATCTGTCATACATGGTAATTAAGGAGTTCTGAACTCGGGTATCCGATCCAAAAGGATATTTAACTGCAAGGCTGTGGAGAGACTTTCCTAGATTGAGTAGTTCCATGTTCGCAATGGCTGACAACACATTTACAACGGTTATGGAGTCGTAGTTGAAATGAGGTTTTTGTCTCATTAACATGAAAGTTTCTAAGGCCTTTTGAAAATGGTCACCTCTTACACAACCTACAATTATAGTGTTCCATGAAGCAATATCTGCTATAGAAGAATTCTCTTGCAAAATTGAGAAACCAGAAGTTAGGTCTCCACAGTTGATATACATTTGCATGAGAAAATTTACTGATAGAATGTGGTTCAAAAAACCAGATTTTAATTGCCAGCCGTGAACCGATTTTCCAAAGTTGAGACTATTCGCAGAGTTGCAGGAAGATAGAATGGAGAAAACAGTCGACGAGCTGCAGTTTGGACTGCAACATAGCATTTCTTTGAACAAACTTTGAGCCTTTTCAGAATATTTGTTCAAGGAATAGCCAGATATCATTGCATTCCATGAGACCAAGTCTCTCTCTTTTGTAGAATTGAACAAGAGCTCGGCTTTCTCGACAAGGTTGCACTTCGAATACATGTCTATAAGACCGTTCCGCAAAGGAAGATGGTCAGATAACATTTGTCTTCTAATTGCATATCCATGGATAGTTCTTCCTTCTTTGGAGAGCATTAGTTCAGCACAACACGAAAGTATGGTAGTTAATGTTACTATATCAGGTTGGAAAGATCCTGTAGTTTGCATTTCAACCATAAGATCAAATACTTCATGAATATTTTCATTTGAAGCATATCCTTCCATCATTGCATTCCAAGAAACAATATCTTTGTAAGCTATTTGTCTGAATACAGTCTCGGCAACATCGATGGCTCCACATTGTGAATAAAATGAAATGAGAGAGTTTGCGACTGAAACATGAGAGCTATCCTTGTATCCCAGTTTGATTCCTTGACAATGAATGCATTCTCCAAAACTCAATGCTCCCAAACTCGAACATGCCGAAATAGCACAAGAAAGGCTGACATGGTCTGCAATTTCTTCAGAAAAAGTCATCCTTCTGAAGTAACACAACGAGTTCTCCGGGTCGCCGTTGTAAAGACATCCTCTCATTATCGAGTTCCATGAAACAACATCTTTATATTCCATCTCTTCAAATAGATACTCAGAATCAGAAGAGTTTAGGTCACCACACTTAGCATACATGTTAATAAGAGCATTACATAAACTAATATCCACAAGCATCCCCGATTTTAAACTCATACAATGAATTGCCTTTCCTTGATCAAAGTTTTTCATGTGCAACAAAGTTGATACCATAAGCAATAGAGTGGTGGAATCAAACCTAGTTTGGTCCTTGATCATTTTCTCGAAGAACTCCACTGCTGTTTTATAGCATTTGTTTTCAAGAGATGCTGAAATAATAGCATTACAAGAAATAACATCTTTGTTGTGAATGTCTCTAAATAAATCCCTAGAAGCGGAAAAGTCTCCGGCTTTGGAATAAAGAGTGAATAAAGATGTTGAAGCTGGAAGGTAAGCTAGAGCACCTATCTTCAAGGCCGCACAATGGACAACAGTGGCAGTCACAATGTTAGGTTTTTTGAGGGACAATTTAATACAATCAACAAGTTCAAAATGAACCTCTCTTACATGAAAAACCCTTTGTGGCATTTTATCGAACAGATGAGGGGCAATACATAAACGGCGATAAAAACATGATAACATAATTTGGTTGTTTTGTGAAGAAAATGAATGGAATGAAGATGACTACTAGGCTGAAATCGAAGCAAGACTAAATGTTGAAAGGTGCTTGTTACATGATTTAGCGGTAAATGGAAAACTACCCATGTTGTCATTTTCACTTCATTTTTTGTTGTAGCTACGAAAGTTTCTATCTTGCACTCAAGAATGTGATTATGAGAATGCTTTGGTGGTGTTTTCTAGGTCCTGTCCTAACATTTTGGAGGCATTCTTGGAGCAACATGCTAATTGAGCTTTGATTTTAGTCAAATATTTATGAATTAGGGAACTTTGGAGTTTAACTTCCAACAGAAAAAAAAAATCAAATAATAAAAAGGAGAAAAAAAATCAAAATCAAAATCATTTTTCTGTAAGAAATAAAAGAGAAGATTGATACATTTGGATTTCTCCTATTATTTTAATTACAAGCAATTCAATATCTACTAAGACAACAACATCCAAAAAAAAAACTGCATCCTCAACCAAGATATTGTTTGCTTCCATTTCTCTAATTTGCAAAGTTGAAAGCTTTGATCTCTCAAATAAGTAACAAACATCCTCAACATGGATAAAGATTACAACTTTATGAAGCACGGACACAAATACAGACACCAGAACTTTGAGAAACTGACACCGGTAATAAATTGAGAAAACAAAATAATTGAATATAACGACATGTATCAGAGTCAAACACCAGTGTCAGGCACGAGACACACCTTCCATAAGAAGCATCAGTGCTGCAGTCTTTACTTCCACAAACATGAGTTGGAAAAGAACCAACCATCTTTAAATATCTTCTGTTTATGACTGTATTCCTCGTCCATCATAGTGTTTTGATGATGAACATATAATACTGAAGTTGACCTCACCAAGGAGGATGATCATCTGCAGAAGTTTGGGGAGGGATTGGCTTCCATCCAGGTTTCTCGTCCCAATACATATCATAATATATGTGACCCGGCGTGTGATCCCCCACACAACACCATATACCGGTGTAATGTTTAACTCGTGTTCTGAATCTATCTTCTCGTTCCTGGTTAAAATAGAGAAATGCATCGCATCAGGACATGGAAAACAAACACATTTCTTCAAACTTTTAATGCAAGCACAGAAAGCAAAACATCAAACAGAACAACGAAAACGGCCTTGCCTTGTTTGTGAAACCAGTAAATGCGTCTCGAATCGACGAGAACTGGATGACTTTTACATCCTTGAAGGACGAAAATACTTTCATGAACTGAAAATGCAAGTAGAACCAACCGCATGTTAGAACATTTAAAATAGAACTCAATTTGTATTTACTTTTCTATCCTTTGGGTTTTAAACAACTGTTAAATGGATCGAAATTTCAAATACCGTTTCTTCATTGCTATGCTTTGGAAATTTAAGTACTCCCCCAACAGTTACATTATTTGACGCATTGCAATCTTGTGTTCCTTCTTTACAAAGGTGAACATCGAGCCACGACTTTTTCACCTGAACTCAATAACCCAAGCATAACTTCAGCAAAAAAAAAAAGATATAACAAGAAAAAAGAATTCATTGGATTAAATTTTGACGGGATTGACATTAATTCACCTCTAAGGGCAGTGAAGGATTATCAAGTATGGAGTACTCTCTAATATCTATTCCGGGGCCAAATTCTTCCTCCGGGAGTTCTTTCAACATGACATTCACCTGCAACAGTTATAATGCTTTTAAACTTGGTTCATGTAAATCTAAATAAATGTATAAAACTTGTACTTTGAAATGACTACATAGAGAACTAAGTATTATACTCAACAGCTATCAAACAATCCAATCCAATGACCTAAACGTAAACGAATAACAAAAAGTAACTGCTTAATCAAGCTAGAAGAGAAATACCTCAAATACGTGATCCAAAGGACAGAGAAAAGGTTGTCTAGTCATCGACCCCTCCAAAACACCTGGATGGGGGAACCATAGCCTATCAATCCTGCACCATAGTGGGGGCATGACCTAAATATATAGATAAAAAACTCTTAACTATGAGTCATGGTTTTTAGCAGTGTTGATGACGAGCCATCAACTACCAAATATATATAAAATTATAATATATGATTCCAGAAAAGAAGTCCTCACCAGCGTTCTGTTAAGAAGGGAAGCAATTGCAAGTGCAGTTCTAATCTGTTTCATCTGAACAAATTCATTTTCATCATTAATTATGAAATGAAATGTAATGTCATAATTTCCATTCCAAAATACAAAAGTTAAAAGGATCAAGTCAATACTTGCATACTTGGTAATTAATGAGGGTAAAATGTGATCCAACAGTATGGTTCCCAGTTAGTAACAATCTTTTTGGAATAGATGGCTTAAATGACAAGAAACCCCCTGGAGAAGTTCGCCTTAAAGTTAGGTAGTGGTATTTTCATGTAAAGGAATCAATGAATCAAATCAAACATAACAGATGCTCATGCTGTAACAAATGTATAGACACTATGCACAAACTTTTAGTTCTTGGCATTAGAGTATAGATGAATGACACGAAAATGAACGGCGTATACAATAGAAACTTTTGATTGAATGATATAAAATAAAAGTAAAAAGCCATAATAACTAAAGAAAATTATGGAACTAGTATATTCACACATTACCAGGAGGATTATAGTATTCGGGCGGGTCATGGAAAAGCATGCCTTCTCGTAGTCGGTGGCGCTTTCCTTCAGTCCCTGCATACTGAAATGTAGTGTGCACTGCATACGGCTCCAACCTGAGTTGCTGATACATAGCCTACAATCATAATATGAAAGGACTTTCTTAAGAAAAACTTGCTAGTAATTTTGTTTCTCTGCAACATAACATCCAATCAAGATTCTAATCCGCATTCAAGCGCTTGGAAAACCCTCTCTTATAAGCTAGATATCAAGGTGGAAGAACCAAACAACTAAAATTGTTAGCTAGGTCCAACCTGGACAAAATATGTATGGCCGCTACAGAAGATACTTGAAGGCAAAACTCCCAGCTTTAGTTTTCCATCATAAGCATAAACAAGTCCACTGTCCTCGTCAACCGACGGTCCTAACTCTCTATGGACAATTTCATTAAACCCGTTCTGATCCCATATTGTATCATCAGCCAGAAGCACTTCCTTCCATTCCTTTGCCAATTTTATCGCAGACTCTGTAGGTCTCCAATGGAAAATTCCTATATTGTAGGCCGCACCAGCTATTCAACGAAACAATCACAATCATCAAAATAGTAAATAGTCTCTTCAAGCTAAAACAAGTGCATTAAAATGAGGGATTAAGAAGAAAAAAAATGAATACAAGCATTGATTTGATCACTTGATGTTAAATCTGCTTATACATAATATTGACCTTCTTGCCAAACTTCCAGACTATCATCAACAACTGTCGGTACAACTTGATCACTGGATGTTAAAACATCGGCTCCGGGATAACGAGCAAAATATGGAAGTGGGTTCTGCTCCATAATCACATAATTGAATATTTAGGAATAAAATATATCTTAGAAAAACACATCAAGTGTATGAATCGCCATTACAATCAAACATATATTAAGGAATGAATCAGAAAAGCACCTTCAACCAAACCATGTCAGTATCACACATCAATAGTTCGTAACCATAAGGAAGTATAGAGTTTATCAAAATAACTTTTTCTCTCCCCATCTTATGAAACGTTGGAGTACCCCAGCCAACATCTACGGTGCTCATATGACTGTTCATGTCAAAAACCGGTATCCCTTTCCAGTAAAGTGCCTCCAATAATTTAGTGTCCATTGCACCTAAAAGGTAGGATTCAAACTCATAAGATAAAATAATGTCAAACTGTTTCCACATAAACTATATACTATTTTCACAATATATCCTAGCGAGCCGAAGGAAATAAGCTGAAAACAACTTATAACATGTCATAAGGTGTTTTCATAAACTCTCCCAAATAAGCTCACAAGTGTTTTCGCCAGTAGATAACCTCAAATAAGTCAATCCAAAGAGGTCATAGCCTAATCAACTATACAAAATACATTGATAGAAGGTATAAACAGCAATGCTCACCAACAAGATAGTTGGAAAGGCCCAGATCATTCAATTGCTTAACCCATGTCAGAATAAAGTCCATGAACGCATAGTTACCAAAGGTAACTATGATAATGTTATCTTTCACCCTTTGTTGAACAAGTTGTTTGGTCAGTTTAAAATCTTCCAAAGGTGGCATCTTTGTATTACGAGGAGGAACATTCAAAACAGTCTTCTTTGACACATTCTGTGGCTCAGAGTAAGCAGATGGTACAAGACGCACCACTTCTGATTGAGAAATGTTAATCCGGGAATCATCATCTGAAAAGCAAGCTCATTCAAGGGTAATTTTCACATTTATGACAAAACTAACAAATAACCAAAAAAGGAACGATTTTTATGAAACCCATTTGAATTAAATGCATGTAAGATAGAATAAAAAAGAAAAGAGGTTAAAGGGGTTACTTGAAAGAGGAGGAAAAGAAGACCAAGCAGAAGAGGACGTTGTGGGAGAGTAGTGAATTGCAGAGAAGACGTATAAGGAGGAAACAACGATGCCCACGATAACAACGGTGTAGATCGTGAGGAAAAGAGGCCTTGAATAAGCGACATCATCAAACGCCATCTGAATTTTTGAGATTATGATTCAAATGGAAACAAACACTTCCATGTTCGTGTTTCAGACCAAAATGAACAAGGTCAACCACTGTGTTGTTGCTTAATTGGATCCGTTTTTAATATCAACACAATTAATAACTATATAATTATTGATTATCTATTTTGGATCCTCTATATTCATAAACCAAAATAGTCAAACTATGCATAATTTAAATCTAATTCATTTATTTGATAAATTTTATTTTGAATTCAAGTGCAATTCATTTAATTTATGCAATAAATTAGTTATTTTATGAAATTAGATTTTCAAAGTATTTTAAGTTGATTTAATTTAAGTTCTGTTTGACCTAGGTTTTTTTACTGTCTAAAAATAATTTTTAGAATAAAGTTATAATTAAAAGCTTTAAAAATAAATTTAAAGTTGTTGGTAGTTTTTATTTTATTTTTGTAAAGCTACTTGAAGTGTTTTTATAAAGCTTAAAAAATTTATTTTGAATTAGCATAACGAATAAAAAATATTTTAAATATAAAAGATAAATGCTTTAAAAAAACTTTATTTATTTTAAAAATTAATTTGTTATACCATAAATACAAATTGAAAATTATTGTATAAAATATTTCTTACAATATTTTACGAGGAGAAATAATTTAAAGAGAATTAAATAATGTTGTAAATGAATAATATCAAAATAGTTAATAAATAATTCAAGACTAAAAACATAAATTATTATATTTTTAAAAGTAAACATAAATTATAAGAAAAAAAACTCATAAATTTTTGTTTTCTATCAACACTCTTGCGGAGGAAAAATTGAGATTAAGCTCTTGATTAACTTAACTCGAAAACAAGAGTCGTCACAAACTTTATTGTTTCAAAAGAAAGAGAAAATATTGATAAAACCCAACAAAAAAATATTTGGATATGTGGGTTGGTTATGTCAGGGAAGGTATTAGCATCCCTCACATCTATGGTACTCCATAGGAATCTTTTGAAAATCCGTGTTTTAGGCTAAAGCGGTATGTTTGCAAAAAGATTGAGGTGATGAGAAAAGAAGTTGTTTTTTTATATATTTATGTGCTCGGAAAAACATCGTGTCTTGTGCTTAGACACCTCTTTTGTTCAAATAGAGAAGTCAGTGCATTTGTAGTTCGTGTAAAAAAGAAAACACGGAGGTTTGTTTGTTTGTTTTTTAACGAAAAAGATATTTTGCCGTCTTCGAGTGGAAAGCACGATTTGCCATCGACAAGTATGACGGAGTGTGTATTTGCATCGTCTTGATATAGAGAACTTTACTTGGACTATCTCACAAGCATGTATCAACATTCAAGTGGAAATATCAATCACTTAAACCACATCTCTTAGGGGCTTAGAGTTTGAATCACTACAAGAATTAGACTAATGTTCTTCCTTTTTGAAAAGGTTTTAAAGGAAAAGTGCGCAAAGGCAAAAAAAGAAAGTTTGATGATGTTTGTCTTTTTAAAATTTTTGAAAATGTTTGAATATGCTTAAGTGATTTAGTATTGAGAAAAATATTTTCGAGATTATTTGACGAAGTCAAGGTTTATTAAGAAAAGGCTTTAAGTTTGAAAACAATAAGGTTTTGAAACAGATAGATGTTTTGAAAATGGAAGAATGGGATATGAGATGAAGAGACTATCCTAAAGCATAAAATAAAAGACTTCTTTGTAAGGTAGACCAAGATAAAGCCTTTGTGTGTGCAAGTGAACTAACTACAAGATGGAGCAAGCATTTGACATTGGTAAAAATGAGCGTTCATTTTCCTTTGGACTTTAGCCACATAGGAAGCAATAAGCAAAAAAGCAAAGCATATGATCAGATGAATTCTTAAGCAAGCAGATGAAAGCTAAGCATCAGATGAAATTCAAGACCACAAGTGTATCAGATGAGCATTAAGATCACAGAGTATCAGAAGTTGTCAGAATTAAGGCTAAGTCTTGTTTTGAAGATTATAGGTCCAGATGAATTCTAAAGGTCTCTGATGCAACAAACTTTGAGGAAGGGAAAGTTTATCCTAAATCCACAAGTCCAGATACTCCTCAAGCTAAGGATAGTAACATCAAGTCCACACAAGATTATTAAGAATTTTTTAGGGTTTTATCCTGTTTAGATGTTTTTGGTCTTTTGACAAGTAAAAATAAAGTAATAAAGACAAGAAGCATAAACATAATGACAAGTAATAAATGACATGAATCTAAATGAAATAATGATAATTGACATAAAAATTAATGACATTAAAAGATAAAGTGCATAAAAGTAAAGTTAGAACAAATATTAGGTCAAGTTAGTGTTAATGATGGAATCAACTGAATCATGATAATTTAGGGCTATGTTAAGCAACTGTAAGTGTACTTATGTAGAAGTAGAACCTATATAAGGTCGGTCAATAACAATTTATGTGCCATACATGTTAGAGAAATAATAAAGATCATTCTCCTAAAACAATGTAGCACAAGTCAAACTAAAATAAAGATAAGAAGAAAAAGAAAAGTGATCAAGCACAAAGGCAAATCGATTTGATCATTACTTCACTCAACCTTTTTCATAATACAATGAGATAAAACTTATCATTAATCTAAAGTATCAAAAATGATTAAATGGTCATTTAATGATAAGTTTGAAATGATGAAAGTAATTCAATCAAAGTATCAATTCAAAGTCCAAATGAACAAGATGAAACATTGATCAACCATATTTGATCAAGGTCAACAAAAGTCAAAACCAAACATCCATTAAAATAAAGAGAAAATCATTATAAAAATTTGATGTAAAGTAAAAGAGAAAATGCAAAAGATGTATCAAATGGTCAAATAAAAGTAAACAAAATTAGAAAGTAAAAATATTCCAAAAAAATTGATCTCAAAAGTTGGACTAAAAAATGTTTGAAAATGATTAAAATAAAAAAAAAGGTTGAAATCAATCAAAAAGAAAATAATAAAATATGCTAAAAATCATTTTTAAATTTTGGAAAAAAGCATGTGTGGTAGAAAATAATTTGTATGAATTATAAAAAAATTAGGATCAAAAATCATTTAAGAGCTATTTTTAATTAATTTTGCAAGAAAAGGAAAATAAAATGGTTTAAAAAAGAAAAAGAAAAATGAATATAACAGATAGGAAGGAGTGGCGCTATTTGATTGGTTGAGAAATTCAAATTTCCCACTCAAACGTTCGCACACCTTCATCTTCAACCTCCATTCACCTCAACTTTGTAGGTTCATGAATTCGTGGTTTCAAGCTCAAACATCATGTGTGCAAGCTTCTTAGCACTTCATCGTTCATGTCTTTCTATATTAGAGTCATTAATTCACTCCAAACAGAGAGAATTTTGCAGAAAACGTGAAGAACCCTCGTTCTTCAAAGTTAAATTAAATGGTTAATATAATGAATAAATGGCAGGTAAGAGGGGGCTTTGAATCAGTGAGCCAAGATGAAGAGAGTGATAACTTGCTTGTTATAAAATGTAACATGTATCTATCTTTCCCAAGTGAGCTTCAAAGGTATGAAAATGGTGAAATGGTGATTATGTTTGCAAGGTGTTTCAAACTTTTGTAATGCTTCAAGGGGGCTTCAGATGATGCCGATAAAGGTTTATGGACGGTGATTTAAAGTTAAAATAAGTTTAATGAAGAATCAACTTCTAGTTTTTTGGAGTATCAGGTAGAGATTTATGAAGAGTTTCAGGGACTATTCAAACTTGAAAATGAAGGTGAAATTATGCTCTATTTATAGAAAAGTGAATAAGCTCTTAGTGCGTGTGAATTCAAATCCCAAACGTGTGAATCCATCTAGAATTTTTTGATTTTTTCAAGCGTGAGAGGGAGGGTGAAAAGCATGACTTCTGAGGAATTATAGGTCGTTTTGCACTCAATGAGACGCGTTTAATCAAACCAAATAGGTTTTCACATGTGAGAGGGATCCTAAGTGAGATTTCACGCGTTTACAAGTTACAAGTCATGACCTCAAAGCAGAGTTCAAGTCACCATGTTTATGATTAGGCCAAATCCAATTCCCTCGTGCATTTTGTGATTTTTTTTAGCTAAATGATCATTTCATGGAGGAGAATCAAATGAAAAGGAACCAAGTTAAAAGAGTGCTTGAGTTGTGTAACACGGTGGGAGAACTGACTTTTTAAAAATGTTGCGGATAGCAAGAATCGCCACCGACTTTTATTTTATCCAATTAGGAAAGGCAAAAAGAACAGGAAAGACCTTTGAAAGAGACTTAAGTTTGGGGGGTAAGTTATACAAAGGGAAGGTATTAGCACCCTTTGTATCCATGGTTATCCATGAGCTCTTAATTGCTTAGCTCACTTGTTTGTTTGAATTGTTTGAAAAGAGTGTAGTGTGTGTTTAGAAAAGATTTTGAAAAAAGAACTTTAACTTTGTAATGATCTTCGTATGGATGTATACAGAGTGTAGTCTTTGAAAATATGTTTTGAAAAGGAGGTGTGAAAAGCATTTTGAATTTGAATTGATTATGAGTAAGAAATTAAGAGCTGCCTACCCTAAGTTTAATGTCTTTCTTGTTCTTTAAGTCTTTCGTTGAGGGAAAGAGACTATCCACACTATTAGTTAGTGGGAAGTCCTTTCATTGTATGTATTCGGGACATCGAGGGTCGTCATTTTTCCATAAGGCTATCCATACCATAAGGAGGGTAGGAAGTCCTATGAATTGATGAGAATTGTCATAAAGGCAACAAGTAAGGATACCTTAGCAATCGAAGGGACTATCATCATTTAATCGAGGGACAAAATCATTTATATCGTAGGCAACATCGCAGGGACTATGATCTTTATGATGATTTTTGAATCGAAGGCAACAGGCTAAGGTATCCCTACATTCGAGGGGCTTGACTATTTAATCGAAAGGCAGCATAAGAGAGATTACCTTAAAGGTGACTGTGTGCAACAAAGTGGTTGATTAATTTAATCTTGAAAATTAGGGTTATTTTAGGTTGATTTTAGTCTTGCCATACAATCCTATTAATCATGCATCTAAACAGTTTAAATTCCACAGTCCATAGAAGTTTATATGTGCGGAAAATAAATCTACGCTATTACAAGGCTTCGGGATTAGGGGAGTACATAACAAAAAAAAACGGGGGGAAAGGTAAATGCGGAAAAGTAAAGGTGCGGAAAAGTAAATCCTAATTACTATTACATAAAAGGAATTTGCATCCTATACATGTTCTACAATTTAAATGACAGAAATTAAATAATAGAATTAAATACACAATCATGCGCCAATCATAGAGTATGCGGTGAGAAGAGAAGGTTGCGCATTGGGAAAATTAAGGGTTGGAGGTATTCGTGGTGATAAACCTTAAATCTTAAAGGTTAACCTAAAATTAAATTAAGGCTAAATAAATTATAACCTAAAAATAAAAGTGAAGTTTAAAAATTAATAAACCTAAAATTAAATTAATTAGCCTAAAAATAATTATTAGCCTAAAAATAAATATTAGCCTAAAAAATCCAGTTAATGGATAATTAAAGAAAAATAAGAAAGAAAAGAAAAAAGGAGAAGGAAAGTTGAGAAGAAAAAACTGGAAAAAGAATTGGGGACGTTGGGAATCGATCCCACTCCCTCATGGTTACAGGCGTCTCTGCGTTTCCAACTGGGTTGTCCAGATTAGTTGAAATTAAAACGCAACGGAAGGTAAATATGTGATTAACGCCTTGGTATTCAAACTCTGTGCGCGTGGCCCCATGTCCAGGTTGACCGTCCAATCAGACTGAGGGGAGGAAATTGACTCGCTGACCTACCAATCACGAATTCCCACGCGTGGTCAAGGGTCCAATTGTACTATTCACCATCCCCTACCTTGTTTCCCACGGACTCATCTACCAAATCTGCTGCGAATTTTGTTGTGGATTATCCCATGGAAAATTCTGCATTTTTAAAACCTGCAAAAAAAAGAATCAAACACAAGTTCCAACAGCCCATATCAATGTTAAAATACTCCCTGATCACGAACATGATGTCCGTTTCCTCTAAAAATGGCTGCAACTACGAACCCGAGCTGCACACTCCATTAAACCCTAACCATGATGTTTCCTGTTTCCCGCACTAAAGCTTCGGTCCAATGGGTCAAACCTGATCTACTTGACTTCAGAAACTCAACCATACCATTAGTTCATATTAAGATATGATAACAAGCAGGAAACATGAATTGGAAAATATGCATAAAGTTGTTCATGGGGACATACCAATTCCACGCGTGATCAAGGCTTGAAAATGCCCTGGACCTACCTTATCTTCCCTCAGGAGTTGAATGGAGTGGTTTATATGCTTTGAAACTTGATGAAACGAGAAAAATCACTATGCCCTAGTTCTTGAGAATTCTTGAAGGTTTGGAATAGGGTTGGAGAGTAAGTTTTTTTTCTTCCTTTCTGGCTGCAGTGTTTGAGAATATACATGAGAGGAAATTAGGGTTGCTTCATGGGCTTGGATATGAGGTTATGGAATGACATGAAAATTTGGTTGAATTATGCATTACATCTTTCTATATTTGCCAAATCTTCTCCATAAGCATGCTGCACGAATTTGTGGAATTCATGGAGTATTATTTGGGCCTTCATATGATTAAAAATAGAAGCATTGGGATTTATTCCATTATTTTATGATTTTACTTAATTTATTTAGCATTTAAATGAATAAAAATCCAAATAAATCAAATAAATGTCATAAAACTATGGGAATAAATTTATGGGCTCTTACTTAGGTCACCAACATGTTTGAAGTCCAAAACCTAGACCCATTAACTCAAAAATACAAAATTGTCCAATTAGGGCTCCATGCATTTCTTGATTTTTAGCCAACTTCTACTAATCATAACTCTCTCAATTTTTATTGTATGGTAGTGTTCTAGGACTTTTTGGAAAGCCCAAGATGTCATCTACAAGCCACTTTGGAACATATTTTGTATTTGGAGGTTTTATCTTAATGATATTGGTCCTGACAAAAAATAGCTTTTTGTGAACTTCTAGAAGGACCTGTAATATTTTGGCCCATATCTCTCAAATGATGCTTTTCTTGGTCTTGGGCCCAACATCAAAGTTATAGAAAATTGAATTTCCTTTGAGAATGAGATTTTGTTGGGGAATTTCTGATGAACCATGTGAGATTTATGATCATTCAAAGTTCAGTTGACTTTTTCCTACAAAACCCTAATTTAGAAACTATGAGTTTTGTTGATTTCTGAACTTTTCTTGATGAATCATGATTAACTCTTGATCAAATGATGAATATAACCCCAAGATGTTGATGTTGACCACAAATAAGGAGTTTTGACTGTAAGTTGACCATATTGATGCTTAATTGCATATCCGAGATGAAGTCGAAGAAGAAGCAGAAGATGCTGAGGAAGTTGAGGAAACTGTCGATGACTACCTATTGTCGAGAGATAGGTCAAGAATATTTATCAAGGCACCTCAGAGACTTAGGTATGCAGATCTTATAGCTTATGCCTTAATCTCTGCAAGTGATGTTCTAGACGAAGAACCTAGAGATTATAAGGAAGTTATGAGGAGTCGAAATAAAACTGAATGGCTGAAGGCCATGAATGTGTTAGAACAAGATTTGTTCTGATCATATTCTTAGTTTTGATGATAACAAGCATATGAATTTTGTATGAGATAATGTGGTACTCTAATACTATGCAATTTCCATTTCAGGAATTATATAAAGAGTATGCACAAAATCAGCGCAAGAAGCACTGACTCAGAAGGTTCAGCATGCAACATCCGAACATGGTCTGACAAGATATCAGAAGATGGTCAAGCAGAATCAGAACATGGGTCTATGGAAGCATCAGAAGAACTTGAGATCAGAAGCAGAAGCACTGAAGTTCTCATGGTATCACGCTCAGAAGCACTTCAAGGTCAGAAGACAAGAAGATGCTCTGCACCAAGCTATTTGACTCTGATGATATTCAAACGTTTTTTACACAAACATCAGATCAGAAGCAAGTACAAGATGGCAGGCTACGCTGACAAAAGGAACGTTAGAAGCTATTAAAGGCAACGTCAGTAGACACAGCGAAAGCAAGGCTCGAGGTAGTTGACAAAAGAGTGGAACATTAAATGCAATGCTGTACGGAATACGCAAAGCATTAAATGCTCCCAACGGCCATCTTCTCAAGCGCCTATAAATATGAAGTTCTGATGAGAAGCTCTATACAACACTTTCGCATTATACAGAAACGCTGTCAAATTCAAAAGCTCTCAAACTTCATCATCAAACTCACTACATTGCTGTTGTAATATCTTAGTGAGATTTAAGCTTAAACTTAAGAGAAAATCACAGTTGTGATAATAGCTTTATAAGAAGCATTGTAACTCTTAAAAGAATTTGTTTACATTAAGTTGTAAGAACTAGAGTGATCAGGTTGTTGATTAGTATACTCTAGAAAGTCTTAGAAGGTATCTAAGCAGACTGTTCCTAGAGTGATCAAGTTGTGATCAGTATACTCTAGAAGACTTAGCAGTTGTCTAAGTGGAAAACCATTGTAATCTCGTGTGATTAGTGGATTAAATCCTCAGGTGAGGCAAATCACTCCAAGGGGGTGGACTGGAGTAGTTTAGTTAACAACGAACCAGGATAAAAATCATTGTGCAAATAGTTTTTATCTTACAAGTTTTAAAGCTACACTTATTCAAACCCCCCCTTCTAAGTGTTTTTCTATCCTTCAGAATGATGAGATGAAATCTCTTCATGATAATCACACTGGGGAACTGATCAAGAAACCTGTTGGGGCAAGGTTAGTCAGTTGTAAATGGATTTTCAAAGTTAAGGAAGGAATTGAAAAAGTGAAGTCGAAAAGATACAAGGCAAGGTTGGTCGCAAGGGGTTTCACTCAGAAAGAGGGTGTCAACTTCAATGATGTGTTTTCTCCTGTTGTGAAGCATAGGTCCATTCGAATGTTTCTTGCCATGGTGGCACAGTTCGATCTTGAACTGGAACAGATGGATGTGAAGATTGAGTTCTTGTATGGTGATCTAGATGAAACAATCCTAATGAGGCAACCTGAAGGGTATGTCGAAAAGGGGAAGGAAGAATATATGTGAAAGCTGAAGAGATCTTTATATGGGCTAAAACAATCTCCTCGACAGTGGAATAGGAGATTCGACAAGTTCATGGCACGCATAAGTTTCATTAGAAGTCAGTTTGACCATTGTGTTTACTTTCGATTTCGACCTGGTAATTCATTTGTTATTTTGTTGCTTTATGTGGATGATATTCTCATAGCAAGCAACAATGTCGAAGATGTAATAAGGGTGAAGGCTGAACTCAATAAGGAGTTCGATATGAAGGATCTGGGAGTTGCTTCCAGAATTCTTGGAATTAACATTCGAAGAGATAGAAAGAAGTTGAAGTTATGCTTATCTCAAGAAGCATATCTACGAAAGATTCTCGAAAAGTTTGGTATGTCAAATTCGAAGCCAATTGTGACTCCGACAAACCCTCAATTCAAGCTGAGTATTGATCACTGTCCCTGTACTGATGTCAAAAGAGCCTATATGAACAACATCCCATATGCTAATATAGTGGGTTCTTTGATGTATGATATGGTCTGTAGTAGCCCCGATATAGCATATGCAGTAAGTATTGTAAGCAGGTACATGGCGAATCCTGGAAGGGCTTACTGGCAAGCATTGAAGTGGATTTTAAGGTACATAAATGGGTCTCTGAACAGGGTCCTAATTTATGGTGGAGCCTTGAGTGAAGATAGTAAAGCAGTAATCGAAGGATATGTCGACTCTGATTATGCAGGTTGTCTGGATTCCAAAAAATATATTTTTGGATATGTTTTCACTATATTTGGCACAACAATTAGTTGGAAAGCAACACTTCAGAAGGTTGTTGCTCTATCAACCATTGATGCGGAGTATATTGCCCTAACTGAAGTTGTGAAAGAAGCATTGTGGCTTGAAGGTTTTGCGAAGGAGCTGAAACTTCAAGGTCGAGGTATCATTGTTAAATGTGATAGTTAAAGTGCAATACACTTGTTGAAGAACTCAGCATATCATGAGCGAACTACGCACATCGATGTGAGGTTGCATTTCGTCAGAGAAGTAATCAAGCATGGAGAAGTCCAAGTGCTGAAGGTTTCGACTGAGGACAATGCTGCTGATATGATCACCAAGACATTTCCGAGTGTCATACCCCAAAATTTGCCCATCTCATTTCTCTTATTCAAGCTCATATCAAAGTACAATGCTCAAAGGCACACCCTCCTAAACAATGACTCAAGGAATTAGGGTTTTGATTTCTCTGAAGAAAACCAATGAATCAAAAGTTCCAATGCATTTCATATGGCTTATGATGTTTCAAACTATCTCCATGACAAAATTCAGGTTTCAATTCCAAGGGCTAACCACTCAATTGCTCAGAAAGTCAACAGTCGACTAATTTGACCTAAAAGTCAACTGTGGTCAAAGTATAGTTAAAACTCCTGATTTTTTGTCAACGACCTTATTTTGAAGTATCATTCATCATTTGATCAAGGATTGATCATGATTCATCAAGAAAAGATCAGAAACCAACAAATTCAAAAAGTTTCTAAATTAGGGTTTCATCGGAGAAAGTCAACTGAACTTTAACCAGCCATAACTTTCACATGGAACATCATAAATTTCCCATCCAAAGCTCATTTTGAAGGAAATTGAATTCTCTACAATTTTGTCTCTCACAAGTCTAAAAATGTTTCATTTGAGAGATATGGATCAAAAGATTATAGGTCTTTTTTGAAAGTCAACCAAAAGCAGTTTTTTGTCAAAGCCCATATCATCAAGATAAATTCTTCAAATGGAAAAAAGCTTCCAAAGTGGCTTGTAGAGGACATCTTGAATTTTCCAAAAAGTCTAGAACTCTTTCATACCTTAAAAATTGAAGGAGATATGCCTTGTCAAAGTTGGACAATTTTGAAGGGAAAAATGTGAAATAAAAGGCCTCAAAATGGATTTCTTTGCAAAGAGGCCCAAATTTTTATGGTCCAAACTTGTTGCCCAAGTCATCTAGAAGCTCTAAGTCCAATGCCAGGAATTCTTGACAATTTATTGATTTTATTTGATATTTTTTCATTAAAAAAGAGATTTAATCAAGTACCTAAGGAACTATTGAAAGATTTGATTTGGTTAAAGTTTCTAATCAAATTCAATCACAATATTGAGTAAATATATGATTGAATTTCGTGCTCCCCAAGATTGGTAAGAGAATGAGCAAAATAAGCAAAATTAGAAATATTCATAATCATGGATCAATCAAGAATCAAATATCCAGTTAACCAAGATTCAGTCTACAATTGTTAACCTAATTTGAGCTATTATATATAGTGAAGCTTTCCATATCACAAGGTCACAAAAATTCTTCCTCCAAGAACCCTAAACCGAGCTCCAAAGTGAAGAAAAATCTCAAACTCGAATTCCAATTTACAGCCACTCTTGAAGCGATTTGAAGGTTGCTACACGTTCCTGGGAACAAAGTGAAGCTATCAGTACCATTAACAGACTTCAAGGCCTCAAGAACGCGCGTACAGAGCCCCCACTGTTTTCCATTATTTCTTTACTTCGATTAGCATGATACAAGCATCCTTAATAACATCTAATTGCATATATCTATTTGTTATGATGTGCTGAACGAATCTGGAAGGTTAATTTTGTTTTTGTTCGGGTACGAAGAGGGCACCATTGTTAGGGTTAGTGTTTTTGATTTGGGGTTTCTCTCCCTGAGTAAAATCAGACAAAACTATAAGATCTATCGTGTCTAGGAACGTTGGACGAATGCGTTGGTACCCTCGCGACAAATTTCTTTTGCACGTATGTGTTTTTGTGATTTGCAGGTTCAACCGCTACGAGCCAAAAATCGTAGCTAAATCGCAGCAAAAGTTGCAGACTTTTGTGGAGAAGACGACCTCGTGTCATCGCGCCATTGGCTGATTCAAATGGAAGAAGGCGCGCGCGCGCGTTTGGAAGAGACTCTTGGATCCAGTGTGTCATAATCCACACAGATGCAGTGCACTCCCTCGCTCCCAGCCGTTTGATCATCTTCCAAGTCCATCAAATGACTCTGAACGCGCCAATCCATCATACACCCTTGGAGACATACCACACATGATCCAGCTAAGTTATTTTTTTTTTAATTTTAATTACACCTATGCTTTTATTTTTTATTTTCTTATTTCTTTTTTAAATGTTATTATTTATATCTTTTATTTATCTAATTAAATTTTATTATTTTAAAATCACAATTATTTATTTTATCGAAAGTTCGACTTTTCACAATTTTATTAATAATTATTTTTTATTTATTTATTTAAAATTCAACCTTTTTTTTATAAATAATTTTAATCGATTAAATAATTAGGATTTAATCCCTTAATTATTTAATTGAAATATCAAATCGAACTCTCGACTTTTCTTAAATTTTTTTCGGCATTATTTAAATTATTTAATTATTTAATAGTTTCTAACCCTGATTAGTCCTAGTATAAAATCAGGGTTGTAGATCAGTTAATGCACTAACGTTTCTCTTCTTTTTGCCAAATTTTCAGGGTTAATCAAAGATCTTTCAGTCACGCGCCATATCAGATCGAAAGCTAAGTTTATAATTCTTTTCTTGTTTAAATATCATTTTTATTTTTATTTTGCCTTTTGCCCAAAATAGGGTTTACTTCAAATAGTCAATGAATTACTCATACACTCACTTTTTTTTATTTTGCCTTCATTGATTTTCAGGGTTAACCAACCGATTAAAGCTCGAACCTTCGGTAACCCTAAACTCGTGCTTTTTTAACCCTTATATTATTACTTGTGGTTAACTGATAAGTGCTTGATTCATGCTAAAAAGACTTATAATAACATAGCACTTATCTTGCTTATTTGACATATTTCTCAAATAAAAACCCTCAACTATTGAATAAAGTATCATTGTGCAAAATTACTTGGTTTAGTTTGCATTTGTGCAGGTTATAATATTAAAGCAAAAACCAGAAAACAGGGCTTTCGCTGCAGCGAACTATATTTCGCTGTAGCGAACTCCAGGCACTCAAAGGCAAAAGTCCAAAAAATAGAGCATTCGCTGCAGCGAATAGTAGCGAATGGTAGCGAAGGCCCGATTCGCTGAAGCGAACGAAGTCAGAAGCAACCTTTCCAATTTTGCTAGCAGCGAGCAGAAGCGAAGTACATTCGCTGCAGCGAACCATATTTCGCTGTAGCGAACTTTGGCGGTTTCTAGAAGATTTGAATTCCTTAAAGCTGAAGAAAACATTCGCTGCAGCGAAATATCATTCGCGTAGCGAACTCTGGCGGTCAGAACAAAAACTTAACAATGAAGCAAGGCATTCGCTGCAGCGAAACTTCGTTCGCGTAGCGAACTCAGGCGGCCAGAACTGCTATAAAAGGAGCAGAACTCATTTCAGAAAGGAACATTCACTTTTTATCTTGTAATACTGATATAATAGAGGTAGGAATAGAGGTTTTAAGGTAGAAAGAGGTGGATACACATCAAGAGTCGGGAAATCGTCGTTGATGTTATTCCAACTCAACTCTTCCATTATTCATCAAGCTACCATGAGTAGCTAAATCCCTCTCTTGTTGGGATTGGTCGTAGTTCACCGAAACAGTATGTATTTTCTTTGATCATGGCATTATATATAATTTATGTTTGAATCATTATCGTTGTTATCTTCGTTTTACCGTTTATTTCATGGATTGAATTGATATTGACAAATACAATTCTAATCTTGATCCAAGATAACATCTATTAAACTCTAAATGCTAGACATAGATTTAGGTTTAATATTCACTTTAAGTAGTGAATCTTAATGCTACCGTATCGTTTAATAGGCTGAGAAATCATCGATTAAACTATAAGGTAGAAATCTCAACAAACGTTTAGACATGAACTTTGTTGTGAGCAATACGTGATGATAATGAAACAAGCATATATTGTGTATAATTGATCTAAGATTTACATATGAATCGGTGGATGAAAACCAATTCCCAACAAGTCTATTCTTCTGAAACTTATCTTTCGTTATTTATGCACGCTTACTTTCCGTAACTTTAAACCAAACAAACTTGAAACCTTATGCTTAGAACTATAGAAGTTGTTGAACGGTTTTGATATCGCTCCAATCCCTGTGGATACGATAATACAAAATACTTACATTTGACTTGTACTTTCTACAACATCAAATTGGCGCCATTGCCGGGGATTGGCGTTTAAGATATTAAAACATCACAATCGTTTCTATACTTTTAAGCTTAGTACATTTATTTATATATTGTATATATTTTTCTGTTTGTTGCAACGTTTGCTCAAGTGTTTGGATAGGTGAAGAAATTTCTGTTTATGCTTCAAGGAAAAAGTTTGAAGGAGCAACTTCTTTTTGATCCCGAGATCGAAAGAACAATCCGAAAGAACAAGAAGCAAACGAAGAAACAAAAATCCAAACAGAAAAGAAAAGGAGCATCTACATCAACTTCCTCATCAAAGTCATCAAAAGAAACAATGACTGAAGTTGTTAATGGTCCTTGTGAAAGTAGCCCAAGGAGGTTCGCCCATCTCACCAACAATCCAGCCGCAAGACGAGCTGAGATGAAAACAGGACTGCTGCAAATTATTTATGCTAATCCTTTTGCAGGTTTGGATCATGAAGATCCATACACTCACCTCACCCGATTCTACGAAATAGCTGGTACATTAGGTGCACCAGAAGCTGAAGAGGAAGCCATTTTCATGAGATTATTCCCGCACTCTTTGATCGGCAAAGCAAAGGATTGGTACCTCGATCAATCAACGGAAACCATGACCAATTGGAATGTGTTAGAGAGAAACTTCCTTAGCAGATTCTTTTCTCACAACCGATTCATGGACGCAAAGACAGCTATTGCCACATTCACCCAATCTTCAACTGAAACTTTGTGTGAAGCCTGGGAACGCTATAAATCCATGCTACGAAAATGTCCAAACCACGGTTTTGATGACATGTCACAAATCCACATTTTCCGTAATGGATTATTACCTCAACCAAAACTTTTACTTGACGCAACAGCTGGAGGTTCCTTGATAGCAAAAAGTGCAGCGGAAGCAATTGCTATCATCGATAGAATGGCTCTCACAGATCACCAGGTGCAACACAATCGAGGTACCGTACAAAAGAAAGCTCGAATTTTGGAATTAGGCACAAATGACGCAATCCTAGCACAAAATAAACTACTCACTCAAACTGTGGAAGAATTGACAAAACAATTGTCCAAGCTGCCTCAACAACTCAAAGAAATGCACGGTTCGTCGAGCACATCGCAACAAGTAGCCTTATGTGAACTTTGTACAGGTGACCATCCAACCGGTTTTTGTCCTCCGATCAATGAAGAGGTGAAGTATATGGGAAATCAGCAGCAGAGGCAGGTTCCTTACAATCAAGGTTACCAACACAACAACAACGCAAGCTATGGCCAAAACCGACCGAATCAGTACCAAAGTTACACGCAGCTAGACAAGCTTCAAAGATAGAGGATACCTTGAATCAATTTATGCAACTGTCCATGGCAAACCAGAAAAACACTGATGCGTCGATTAGAAATCTTGAAGCGCAAGTTGGGCAGATTGCAAAACAACTAAGTGAGCAACAAAGAGGTACGTTTTCTGCCACCACTCAAGTTAATCCCAAGGAAACCTGTAACGCAATCACGACGAAAGAGGGTGATATAGTCCAAAACAAAGCTGGGGAGAATTTAAAAGGTATAGTTGTGGAGAAAAAACAAGAAAAAGGAAAACGTAAGGAGGAGGAAGAAAACAATGCGGATCCTGGAAAAGTTACCTTACCGGTTACCATTGGAAATATCTATTTTGATAACGCTTTGGTTGATCTTGGATCAAGCGTCAATCTTCTTCCATTATCCGCCGTGAGAAAAATTGAAGATCTTCATTTGAACCCTACAACAATGAAGTTGCAACTTGCTGACAAATCAACCACAAAACCAATCGGCGTAATGAAAGAAGTAATGGTCAAACTAGAGGGTTTTCAATTTTTAATTGACTTTGTGGTAATAAGCATGAACAATGATGAAGATAGTCCTCCAATCTTAGGTCGTCCCTTCATAAAAGCAGCCCGAATGATGATTGACGTCGATGAAGGGAAGATGAAAATAAGGCACAAAGATGAAGAAATCAATTTCACATTGTTTCAACACAAAGAGGATTCCAAAGATAAAGCTCCTGATGAAGTAGGCCTGGAAGCATTGAAAGGAATGGATAAGAAAGAAAGGCCAAATAATGGTGGCAAGAACATTTTGACGAATTCATACAAACCACCATAAAGCTTACCCGAAACAGGCGTCGAGCTAATGACGTTAAACAAGCACTTGTTGGGAGGTAACCCAAATTTTTATTGCTTTCATTTCCTTTATGCATAATTAATAGATTAGTAGGAAGAAAATGTTAGAACAAGATTTGTTCTGATCAATATTCTTAGTTTTGATGATAACAAGGATATGAATTTTGTGTGAGATAATGTGGTACTCTAATACATTGCAATTTCCTTTTCAGGAAATATATAAAGAGTATGCACAAATCAGCGCTCAGAAGCTTTGTCTCAGAAGGTTCAGCATGCAACATCAGAACATGGTCTGGCAAGACATCAGAAGATGGTCAAAGCAGAATCAGAACATGGGTCTATGGAAGCATCAGAAGAACTTGAGATCAGAAGCAGAAGCACTGAATTTCTCATGGTATCACGCTCAGAAGCACTTCAAGGTCAGAAGACAAGAAGACGCTATGCACCAAGCTGTTTGACTCTGATGATATTCAAACGTTATACACAAACATCAGATCAGAAGAAAGTACAGGTGGCAGGCTACGCTGACTGACAAAAGGAACGTTGGAAGCTATTAAAGGCAACGTCAGGAGACACAGCGTGAACAAGGCTCGAGGTAGTTGACAAAAGCGTGAAACATTAAATGCAATGTTGTACGAAACACGCAAAGCATTAAATGCTCCCAATGGTCATCTTCTCAAGTGCCTATAAATATGAAGTTCTGATGAGAAGCAAGGTTACGATTTTCTGAATGAACCTATTCTGAATAACATGCTGAAATGCTGTTTAACTCAAAGCTCAGAAACTTCATCTTCACCAAAGCTCACTCATTGCTGTTGTAATATATTAGTGAGATTAAGCTTAAACGTTAAGAGAAATATCACTGTTGTGATTAAAGCTTTTCAGAAGCATTGTAATACTCTTAGAATTGATTACATTAATTTGTAAGTAACTAGAGTGATCAAGTGTTGATCAGGATACTCTAGGAAGTCTTAGCTTGTGTCTAAGCAGTTGTAATTAGAGTGATCACGTGGTGGTCAGGATACTCTAAGAAAGTCTTAGCTTGTGTCTAAGCATTTGTTCCTAGAGTGATCAGGTTGTGATCAGGATACTCTAGAAGACTTAGTCGCGGACTAAGTGGAAAACCATTGTAATCTGTTGCGATTAATGGATTAAATCCTCAGGTGAGGTAAATCACTCCGTGGGGGTGGACTGGAGTAGTTTAGTTAACAACGAACCAGGATAAAAATAACTGTGCAAATTGTTTTTATCGTTCAAGTTTTTAGACTACACTTATTCAAACCCCCCTTTCTAAGTGTTTTTCTATCCTTCAATTGGCATCAGAGCGCCGGTTCTAAGGTGCAAGCACTTAACCGTGTTTAGAAAAGATTCAGGAAGAGAAAAACGCTTCAGTAAAAGATGGCTGGTGAAATTCTAACAGATCCACCTGCATCTACATCTGGCTCTGCTGAGCAATACAATGGTAACAATGGTTATACTAGACCACCAGTATTTGATGGTGAAAACTTTGAATACTGGAAAGATAAACTGGAAAGTTACTTTCTTGGTCTAGATGGTGAACTATGGGATTTTCTGATGGATGGTTACAAACATCCAGTGAAAGCTAGTGGCGTAAAGCTTACGAGGCAAGAAATGGATGATGATCAGAAGAAGCTTTTCAAGAATCATCATAAATGTAGAACTGTTTTGCTGAATGCTATCTCTCATGCTGAGTATGAGAAGATATCTAACAGGGAAACAGCCTATGATATATATGAGTCATTGAAAATGACCCATGAGGGAAATGCTCAAGTCAAGGAGACTAAAGCTCTTGCTCTAATCCAGAAATATGAAGCCTTCAAGATGGAGGATGATGAAAACATTGAGAAGATGTTCTCAAGATTTCAAACGCTAACTGCTGGATTAAGAGTTCTGGATAAAGGCTACACCAAGGCTGATCATGTAAAGAAGATTATCAGAAGCTTACCCAGAAGATGGGGTCCAATGGTGACTGCATTCAAGATTGCCAAGAATCTGAATGAAGTTTCTTTGGAAGAGCTTATCAGTGCCTTGAGAAGCCATGAAATAGAGCTGGATGCAAACGAGCCTCAGAAGAAAGGTAAGTCTATTGCATTAAAATCTAATGTTAAAAAATGCACTAACGCTTTTCAGGCTAGAGAAGAAGATCCTGAAGAATCAGAATCTGAAGAAGAAGATGAACTGTCCATGATCTCCAGAAGGGTAAACCAACTCTGGAAGAGCAAGCAAAGGAAGTTCAGAGGCTTCAGAAGTTCAAAGAGATTTGACAGAAGATCTGACAAGAAGAAGGTTGTCTGCTATGAGTGCAATGAGCCTGGACGTTACAAGAACGAGTGTCTAAAACTTCAGAAGGAGAATCCCAAAAAGAAGTTTCATAAGAAGAAAGGTCTTATGGCAACATGGGATGATTCTGAATCAGAATCAGAATCAGACTCTGAAGGAGAACAAGCCAACTTCGCGCTGATGGCTACAGAAGATGATGGATCAGAATCTACATCAGAATTAGATTCTGAAGAGATATCCTTGGCGGCAAAGAGGACAAAAAGAAAAATGTCATGGTACCTGGACTCTGGGTGCTCGCGACACATGACGGGAAGAAGGTCTACATTCCAAGACCTGGTGCTTAAACCAGGTGGAGAAGTCAAGTTTGGAGGAGATCAGAAGGGCAAAATCATTGGCTCTGGAACCATAAGTCTTGGTAACTCTCCTTCCATAACTAATGTACTTCTTGTAGAAGGATTAACGCATAACTTATTGTCCATAAGTCAATTAAGTGACAATGGTTATGATATAATCTTCAATCAAAAGTCTTGCAAGGCTGTAAGTCAAAAGGATGGCTCAATCCTATTTACAGGCAAGAGAAAGAACAACATTTATAAGATTGATCTTTCTGATCTTGAGAAGCAGAAGGTGACTTGTCTTATGTCTGTTTCTGAGGAGCAATGGGTCTGGCACAGAAGATTAGGACATGCTAGTTTGAGAAAGATTTCTCAGATTAACAAACTAAATCTGGTCAGAGGACTCCCAAATCTGAAATACAAATCAGATGCTCTTTGTGAAGCATGTCAGAAGGGCAAGTTCTCCAGACCTGCATTCAAGTCTAAGAATGTTGTTTCTTCCTCAAGGCCGTTAGAACTTTTGCACATTGATCTGTTTGGCCCAGTCAAAACAGCATCTGTCAAAGGGAAGAAATATGGATTAGTCATCGTTGATGATTATAGCCGCTGGACATGGGTAAAGTTCTTGAAACACAAGGATGAGTCTCATTCAGTGTTCTTTGAATTCTGCACTCAGATCCAATATGAGAAAGAGTGTAAAATCTTAAAGGTTAGAAGTGATCATGGTGGCGAATTTGAGAACAGATTCTTTGAGGAGTTCTTCAAAGAAAATGGTATTGCCCATGATTTCTCTTGTCCTAGAACTCCACAACAAAATGGAGTTGTAGAGCGAAAGAATAGGACTCTACAAGAAATGGCCAGAACCATGATCAATGAAACCAATATGGCTAAGCATTTCTGGGCAGAAGCAATAAACACTGCGTGTTATATTCAGAATAGAATCTCTATCAGACCTATTCTAAATAAGACTCCTTATGAATTGTGGAAGAATAGAAAGCCCAACATTTCATATTTCCATCCTTTTGGATGTGTATGTTTTATTCTGAATACTAAAGATCATCTTGGTAAGTTTGATTCTAAAGCACAAAAGTGTTTCCTTCTTGGATATTCTGAACGCTCTAAAGGCTACAGAGTATACAATACTGAAACATTGATTGTAGAAGAATCAATCAATATCAGGTTTGATGATAAGCTTGGTCTTGAAAAACCAAAGCAGTTCGAGAATTTTGCAGATTTTGATATTGATATATCAGAAGTAGTAGAACCAAGAAGCAAAGCTGCAGAAGCTGATAGTCTCAGAAGCAATGGATCAGAAGATCAAGTTGCTGCATCTTTAGAGAATCTCACGATTTCTGAAGAGCCAACAGTCAGAAGATCACCTAGACTTGCCTCAGCTCATTCAGAAGATGTGATCCTTGGAAAGAAAGATGATCCTATCAGAACCAGATCATTTCTTAAGAATGACAATCAGAAGCAGTGATCAGAATCAGAAGGCGTAAAGTCTATTCAAAAAATTTACAGTTGTCATCTATTATCTGATTGTGAACACGTGTATGTACGGTTAGTACAAAGCGTGCAGTTGAAAAGACGCCGACCTAGGTAACTGTGTTAAATCATTTCATTTACCACGTTCTCTCACCTAACGTCACTTATCATTTAATGTAAATTGATTTCTCTTGATTCTGTAACTGTTCATTTTCTAATCTTATTGCATTTTTTTTAATCCGTCTCTATATATTCTTTTCAAATCATCTCATATATCTTTTTCGCTCCTTGTCTCTCTTTCTTCTTCTTGCATACTCTCTTTTGAAAACTTCTTAGTCGCTTCTAAAACCCTAACCGAAAACCCAGAATTTGTTCTTCCTAGTTGTTCATTCTGTTTCAATGGCTGCTTCTTCATCTCAAAATATTGGTTCATCTACTCCTCTCCATATTCAAGATAAAGAAAATCAGGAACTCACTCCAGTCGTTGCGTGCTCCATTCCTAAGGATAAATTAGAAGTTCTATGTGAACTCATGGTTGATTTTGATAACATTGAAGAACACCAATTTCATCTCAAAGAAGATATAATTTTTCAAGGATGGACTTCGTTGTTTGCTGAGTTCTGTGGACCAGTCTACCCAGATCTTGTCAAGGAATTCTGGGTACATGCAGTTGTCGCCCCTAAATCAATCTTGTCCTTCATCCATGGAAAGTTTGTGGTAGTGACTGAGAACATCCTAAGGATGATGTTTGATCTGAGAAACCCTGAGGGAGCTTTTGAAATCGATCAAAGGGTAGATTGGAAATATGTTTTATCCACCCTCTACCCATACATAAATGAAACAAAGAATGTCAAGGACATGAGAGATCTCTACAAAATCTGGACCAAGATTCTTCTTGGGTGCTTCTATCACAGGAAAGGGACACATGCTTCTGACTTCGTCAACAATACATTCTGTATTGCATTGCCACTAAAAAGAAGGTTGATGCTATCTACATTATCTTCAACCATATGTGGAAGGCTGTGAAGGAGTCTAGAAATGCCTTCAGAGAAAAAAATTGTACCATCATTCCGTTTGGTAGAATTATCTCAAATCTTTTGGTTCATTCCAAAATTGTTGAGGACCTGGAATCTGAAGGTATTATCAAAGACCTTGCTGTCACCTCTGGGGCCTGCCTGAATGCTTTCACGTTAAAAAAGATGAAAGTGATTAAGGCTATCATTAAGACTCCCCAACCTCTTGCTGGAACAAGAATCAGAAGAAAACCCGTTCTAGCTGAATTTGGAACCTTCTTCAATAGTGAGGTACCAAAAGTCAGAACTAAGTATCTGAAGTCACAAAAAGAGGATAAAAGTCTTAAAGATCAAGAGAAAGGTGCTCCAATTAAATTAAATCGCAAGAAGGAAGAAAGGACCAAAAGAAAGTTTGATCATCCTTCTGGTAATCGAGTGAAGGTTGTTCAGAAAGTTGCTGCTACCACAGAGAAAGAAGTGGTCCCAGAAGAAGTCATTGCAAAGGTTGTTAAGGCTGTTTCTGTTGATTTTGAGAAGAAAAAGAAGGAAGCTGAGAAGAAGAAGTCAAATAACAATGCTGAGATTGTTGAAGTTGTTGAGAAGGAGAAAACCAGAAAAAGGAAGCTGATAATTCAAGACTCCGATGAAGAAATTGATGTTCAAGAAACTGTGAATCAGCAGGAAGTTCTGGCGAGCGTCAGAAGGAAAGAGATCTCTAGCGGCAAAACAAAGATTGTTGAAGAGCCGAAGAGTAAGAAACAGAAGAAGACTGAGGTTGTGGTCAAAGCCCTTCAGAAAGCATCCAAAGGTATATGCATTTCTGAACCTGATTCTACTCCTGCTGATATTTCAGAAGTTGCACCAATAGCGGTTACCCCTATCCCTGAACCAGAAAAAGCCACATCAGAATCACCTATAAATGTCCATGTTCTTACACCTCCATCTTCTCCTGTAACCATTCCTTCTTCTCCACCCACCATCAATCCTATTTTGGATATACCACCTCTTCAAACTCTCTTTCCACCTCACTCAAATATCTCCATCTCTCAACCTCCTCCTCATGCCAACTTTGAACACATTCCTTCCACCTCTCAAAACAACCATAGTGGTTCTGATCTTCCAACCTCTGCATCTCATGAGCAACTGCTCCGTGACTGCAATTACACTCCAAAGCCTCGTCCTGAAGCTGAACTGGTTGTGTTAGAGTCCGATAATGAAGCAGAATCTTCTTATAGGTTGGATAGAGAACCTCAACCGTATTTCATCCCCAACCCTGCCTTTTCAAAAACCAAAATAAAATCCCGCCTTGTCTACCCTATTGGTGTAACTTTTGAAAAGGTAAAGAGGAATCTCAGAAGTATCTTTGATACCCTCAGAATTGCTGAAAGTTCTGGCCTGAATGACGTCGCTATGAGGAAGTTCTGGAGGATCTTACGCAGAGAATCAGATGCTCTGTTTTTAGAACTTCAGGAAGCCTGTGTAGAAGCTGCTCCACGGCCTCGTGGAATTCTGAGAAGTTATGAAGATTTCTGGTTTGCTCGTCTCGGAGGGAGATATACCCTGGAAGAGAAGCAGTTTGTGGATGAATTGGAAGAAGCAAGACTGACTGCTGCATTGGAAGCTAACCCTTGCAGGGAGATTGTGGTCTGGATACCTCAATATCCTGTTCTACTTGGGGATTTCAAGACTCTCTTTGACTTTTTGAGGGAAAACCCTTCTAAGAAAGACCCAAGCTTGGTCATTCCAGAAGTCGTTGACCCACCAGAAGTTGAAGGTCCTTCTGCCCCCAGGAATCTAGCTGCCATTCTTCAGGCACTTGAGAATGGAGATTCTGAGGTTCCGGCTGCAGATTATGGAGATGCTTCTATGCAAGAAGCAGATGTAGAAGATCATGTTGCTGAAACAGTTCCTGTAGAGGAAAATCCTGCAAATGATTTATCAATGGAAGCTGCAGATCACAATGCCATCCCTATGGATAGAAGCTGTGAAGCTTCTTCTGATGAACCTTCCCGTCTTGCAAGGACTCTGGAAGTTATTCAGAAGAATCAGGATGAGCAAAGCTCAGTCAATGCTGAGTTTAGAGCTTTCATGGAGAGGCAAAATGAATACAACAATGGGATTCAAGAGATGCTGGCCAAGATCTTGTCGAAGCTAGGGTCATCTTAGATTGAGTCTTAGTTGTTTTGTTTCTCGTTTTTTGCTTTGCTGCATCTGTTTTGTGCATCTTTTTCTTGCTTATCTCCTTGTACTTCTATACTTCTGTCTTTTTGAGCTTCAATGAAAATTATCTTTTTCTTCCATGTGTTTCTTTTTGTTTTTCATCTGAATCTTTTATGTTTTTGATTTATGACAAAAAGGGGGAGAAATATGTGATAAATGATTTGATTTAATCAGTTGCTTTACTAACAGAACTTGCAAAGTTCTATGCTTTAAGTTGTGTTGTTGCAGGAATTGAAGATTCTCTTTACAAGATCAACATAAGAAGCAACAAGATGAATCAAGTTCTTGGATTCTTGAAGCAAGCTGAGAGCTATGAAGCTTCAGAATTAGAAGCAAGAAGGAAGAATGTTCAGATATTCTAATGATAGAATATGCTCTGAAACATTTTGTCTATTTGTTCTGACACATTCTATATGGCTCTGATACATATTATGTGTTCTGAAACATATTCTATGTTCTGACTCATTCATGCTGACTTTTGTCGTTTAGTTTTGTTCTGTAACATTTCAGGATGTAGAGATCCTCTGATGATGCTCTGGTACATTCAACAATGTTCTGATACAATCTAGCATGAAGTGATGAAAGAAGAAATTCAAGCTCTGAAGCTGTCCCAATGGAAGCAAGAATCAGAAGCTGTGAATGTTCTGAAGATCTAAAGAAATTCAAGTTCTGAAGCTGTCCAATGGAAGCAGAAGTCAGAAGCTGTGAATGTTCTGAAGATCAAAGAAATTCAAGTTCTGAAGCTGTCCGATGGAAGCAGAAGTCAGAAGCTGTGAATGTTCTGAGGATCTAAAGAAATTCAATGTTCTGAAGCTGTCCTATGGAAGCAGAAATCAGAAGTCATGAATGTTCTGAAGATCAAGCACTGTGAACGTCTCTACTGAAATACTCAGGGAAGTCTTTTATTATTAAAATTCTTCTAGTATTAATTTCAGGGGGAGATTATTCATCTCAGGGGGAGACATATTCACATGCTTATGCTATAGCTGTGTAAATTGTCTTTAGCCGTCTGCTCTATCTGATCGCAAATTCATATCATTTATATATGTTTTTGTCATCATCAAAAAGGGGGAGATTGTTAGAACAAGATTTGTTCTGATCAATATTCTTAGTTTTGATGATAACAAGGATATGAATTTTGTGTGAGATAATGTGGTACTCTAATACATTGCAATTTCTTTTTCAGGAAATATATAAAGAGTATGCACAAATCAGCGCTCAGAAGCTTTGTCTCAGAAGGTTCAGCATGCAACATCAGAACATGGTCTGGCAAGACATCAGAAGATGGTCAAAGCAGAATCAGAACATGGGTCTATGGAAGCATCAGAAGAACTTGAGATCAGAAGCAGAAGCACTGAAGTTCTCATGGTATCACGCTCAGAAGCACTTCAAGGTCAGAAGACAAGAAGATGCTATGCACCAAGTTGTTTGACTCTGATGATATTCAAACGTTGTATACACAAACATCAGATCAGAAGAAAGTACAGGTGGCAGGCTACGCTGACTGACAAAAGGAACGTTGGAAGCTATTAAAGGCAACGACAGTAGACACATCGTGAACAAGGCTCGAGGTAGTTGACAAAAGCGTGAAACATTAAATGCAATGCTGTACGGAACACGCAAAGCATTAAATGCTCCCAACGGTCATCTTCTCAAGTGCCTATAAATATGAAGTTCTGATGAGAAGCAAGGTTACGATTTTCTGAATGAACCTATTCTGAATAACTTGCTGAAACGCTGTTTAACTCAAAGCTCAGAAACTTCATCTTCACCAAAGCTCACTCATTGCTGTTGTAATATATTAGTGAGATTAAGCTTAAACGTTAAGAGAAATATCACTGTTGTGATTAAAGCTTTTCAGAAGCATTGTAATACTCTTAGAATTGATTACATTAATTTGTAAGTAACTAGAGTGATCAAGTGTTGATCAGGATACTCTAGGAAGTCTTAGCTTGTGTCTAAGCAGTTGTAATTAGAGTGATCACGTGGTGGTCAGGATACTCTAAGAAAGTCTTAGCTTGTGTCTAAGCATTTGTTCCTAGAGTGATCAGGTTGTGATCAGGATACTCTAGAAGACTTAGTCGCGGACTAAGTGGAAAACCATTGTAATCTGTTGCGATTAGTGGATTAAATCCTCAGGTGAGGTAAATCACTCCGTGGGGGTGGACTGGAGTAGTTTAGTTAACAACGAACCAGGATAAAAATAACTGTGCAAATTGTTTTTATCGTTCAAGTTTTTAGACTACACTTATTCAAACCCCCCCCCTTTCTAAGTGTTTTTCTATCCTTCAGAAAATGGCGTGACATAGCAAAGAAAATTCTGCAGAAAACAAAATTATGCAGAGTTCGCTACGCGAAGCCCTGCTTCGCTGCAGCGAACGCAACAAGTTCAGCAAAAACCCTTGCCAATCATGCCATCTTCTTCATTTTGAATTTTTGTGTGTTTTCATTATGAGCTATGGGTGACTTATGACCAATTCATGATACTGGTTGTCCTCTAACAATGAATTGAAAGAAGAAGCATGGAGTAGAGGACCAATTTCACATAAACTAAAGACACAAGAGAAAGGTTATGACTTGAGAGGATTGCAATAGCCAAGGTACATGTTTATAGCTTTCTTAGAATTTAGCATATACTTGACATGAGTAGACTGCATAAAACCAGTTCATTCAATCCTATGCCATGACATGTTCTCTTATGAATCACTTAGTTCTAAATCATACAAAGTGAGGTAACCTTCCATTGTTCACTATATGCTAAGGAGACTGACAAATTCTTGTTTTAACTCGTTTGATTCATGCTTAATCTTGCATTTATGTTGTTAATTGCAAATACATAGAAGGGATCAAGGCAATTCTTTGAAATTGAGCATAATTACTAAGCCAAATATAGCCTCATTGTCCCTTGTGAGTGAGTGATCTTTTGCACCCCTTTTTGAGCCATATTACAATGAATCTATCATTGATGAACTAAACAAAACATTAAGTAAACCACTTAGTGGATATTGTTCTATATCTTTGGAAATCATAAAAGTTCATATATGATAGATTCTATTTTTCCTTAAATAAAACCTTGAAACCATGATATCTTTTGCCAAATCATAATGAGCATTCAAAGCAAGTAAGATGTTGTTCAAGTTGGGGAGAAAATAGAAAAAGACTTTCTTCAAAAGAAAAGAAAAAGATGTGAGAATCAAAAGAAGAAATAGAAAGTAAGAAAAGAAAAAGAGAAATGAATAACAAGAAAGAATGTATTCAAAAAAAGAAAGAAACAAAGGAAGGTAGGATGAGTGATATGTGTAGAAGAATCACAATTTATGAATGCTCTTCTAAAAAGAAAAATCAACAAACTTTTTGTTTCCATTATCCCTAGAAATGACATTTCCTTGGTACCTTAGCCACATTACAACCATGAAAGACCTTAGTGATCTATGTTCTTGCTTATTGACATATCTTGCTTGGATGAAAGTATGAATTGATCTAGATGTTAGCAAATTTGTCATGTGAGAGATCAACATACCTCATCATTTTCACTTATACAAAAAAATGTGGTAAGTGTGATTCATGATTAAACATGTTTAGTGCTTTGGGTTGATTGACATGGCTTTTATGTGGAAAACTTGTTTCATGAATATTTCTAAATGCTAAAGGAAGTCATAAAGCATCAACCCTTGGATGTTCAATTTCAAACACCATGTGCCCTCATTGAGAAATGTGGTTAATCATGTGAAGATTGGTTTAGAAACTCTTGCTTTTGTCTTTACTTTGATTGAGGACAAGCAAAGATTCAAGTTGGGGAGAGTTTGATAAGTGCTTGATTCATGCTAAAAAGACTTATAATAACATAGCACTTATCTTGCTTATTTGACATATTTCTCACATAAAAACCCTCAACTATTGAATAAAGTATCATTTTGCAAAATTACTTGGTTTAATTTGCATTTGTGCAGGTTATAGTATTAAAGCAAAAACCAGAAAACAGGGCTTTCGCTGCAGCGAACTATATTTCGCTGTAGCGAACTCCAGGCACTCAAAGGCAAAAGTCCAGAAAACAGAGCATTCGCTGCAGCGAATAGTAGCGAATGGTAGCGAAGGCCCGATTCGCTGAAGCGAACAATATTTCGCTGTAGCGAACGAAGTCAGAAGCAAACTTTCCAGTTTTGCTAGCAGCGAGCAGAGGCGAAGTACATTCGCTGCAGCGAACCATATTTCGCTGTAGCGAACTTTGGCGGTTTCTAGAAGACTTGAATTCCTTAAAGCTGAAGAAAAAATTCGCTGCAGCGAAATATCATCCGCGTAGCGAACTCTGGCGGTCAGAACAAAAACTTAACAATGAAGCAAGGCATTCGCTGCAGCGAAACTTCGTTCGCGTAGCGAACTCAGGCGGCCAGAACTGCTATAAAAGGAGCAGAACTCATTTCAGAAAGGGACATTCACTTTTTATCTTGTAATACTGATATAATAGAGGTAGGAATAGAGGTTTTAAGGTAGAAAGAGGTGGATACACATCAAGAGTCGGGAAATCGTCGTTGATGTCATTCCAACTCAACTCTTCCATTATTCATCAAGCTACCATGAGTAGCTAAATCCCTCTCTTGTTGGGATTGGTCGTAGTTCACCGAAACAGTATGTATTTTCTTTGATCATGGCATTATATATAATTTATGTTTGAATCATTATCGTTGTTATCTTCGTTTTACCGTTTATTTCATGGATTGAATTGATATTGACAAATACAATTCTAATCTTGATCCAAGATAACATCTATTAAACTCTAAATGCTAGACATTGATCTAGGTTTAATATTCACTTTAAGTAGTGAATCTTAATGCTACCGTATCGTTTAATAGGCTGAGAAATCGTCGATTAAACTATAAGGTAGAAATCTCAACAAACGTTTAGACATGAACTTTGTTGTGAGCAATACGTGATGATAATGAAACAAGCATATATTGTGTATAATTGATCTAAGATTTACATATTGAATCGGTGGATGAAAACCAATTCCCAACAAGTCTATTCTTCTGAAACTTATCTTTCGTTATTTACGCACGTTTACTTTCCGTAACTTTAAACCAAACAAACTTGAAACCTTATGCTTAGAACTATAGAAGTTGTTGAACGGTTTTGATATCGCTCCAATCCCTGTGGATACGATAATACAAAATACTTACATTTGACTTGTACTTTCTACAACATCATTAACCTATTGTTTTATTGGGTTATATTATTGCTCTTTCCCCCTTCCCCATGGCTATATATTTTGTAACTGCTCCTGGTTTGTATTGTGTGGCCTTGAAGGCACTTAAACTGTATTGCATTATATTATAACTGCGTGGTTGATCGGCCACCAATTTCACCTTGTTCCTATGTTCGAATCAATGGAAAAGCACTTCATTCGGTGGTATTTTAAGTCGTTTTAGTCTAGTTCTTGATTAGTTTTGTTTATCTTTGTATTTGAATTTGGTGTGTTATCTTTTCTAGTTTTTATTGGTTTTCTATTGCTTTTGATCTTGTATTGGTAGTGTTTAAGTTTTGCAGGACTAGGGCACAATTTGAGTTAAGAAAAAGTAGTTTTTGGTGAGACAGAGCTGTGACACAGCCACCCGTGTCATGTGACACGGCCGTGTCACACCTGTTGGAGGATAATGTTTCAAAATGCTAAGGGCCAATAAGTCAGAGGTCTGACACGGCCACCCGTGTCCCATGACACGGCCGTGTCAGACGTGCGCGCAAAAAAAGTTTTGTTTTCAACTCTTGGAATCAGTCACTTAAGGAAGGGCATTATGGACTTTTCGGAGGAGAATAATTGCTGAGAGATATTTAGTCACTGTTTGGAAAGGAGAAAATCACTTTTTGACGGTCGGAGAACGTGAAAATAGAGATTGAGAGCACTAGGGCTTGGAGCGAAGAAATCTTCAAGAGCATCCGCGATTGAAGATCAACTCCGATTCAACCAATTGTAATGCCTTCATCTTTAATCATTGTTATCTTGATAATTGCCATGAGTAGCTAAACTATTACTTGTTAGGATTGATGTCCCTGGATCATGTGATGTAATGAATAATCTTTACCGTTATTTTCAGATTATCTTTATGAAATTCAGTTTATGATTAAAAGTTCTTATTGCTTCAATATATTGGAAAATATATGTGTTGATTTACGGTTGGGGTTTTGTCGGAAAAACTACCTCAATGCTTTTTTAATCATAACGCTATAATTAAGAATCACTTAGGAATAAGGGTTTGATGCGTAGCGATCAAATTATCCGAACTATGTCATTTAGAATCTTGAGATAAAATTATCTTGTTAAGGAATTGAAAGAGGGTTTCAATCTCAAGAAGTTTTTCACTAAGGAATTAGGGAAAATCAATGTTCGGTGTCGATAGTCGTGAATTTCTAAAGTCAATCTGTTAATTGGTAATTATTTCATTACAGAACGATTCATACATCTCTCCTAACTTGTCTCCGCATATTGTCATTAGTCAAACTATTTATCCCTTTCATTTTGCATAAGTTGTTATTTAAAGTAAACATAAAAACCAAATACCCCGATGACTTTTTATTCAATTACACTGTTCTGAAACATATAATCCCACGCAGTCCGCGAGTTCGATACTTGGGAATTTACTCTATTATTACTACATCGGTAAAAGTAGTACACTTGCTATTTTACCGGTCAAGTTTTTGGCGTCGTTGCCGGGGACTGCCAAATTATAAGTTAAAGAATAGTTCAATTGAATTTTTGTTGCTTTGCAACTAAAATTATTTTTCTGTTATTTCATTTGCTTATTACTAACAATCGTCTAATCTTTGTATGCGAGGTAAGGCCTCAGCAGAATTTATTTTTGACGCAGAGCCAGAGCGATCATTGCGAGCGAGACTTCGAAAAGCAAAGCAAGAGCGACTGGAAGCGTTGGAAGAAATTATGGCAGCTTCTGAATCTGATAACGAGGAAATCCTCTCCATTCATTCTGAGCATTCAGATTTGGAGGCAGAAACGATGGCGGACCCTGTAGAAAGGTTGTTAGGTGATTATGGTGGAGCAAATGCACCTGCTGGCCAGATGATAATTGTGAATCAACCGGTGGACGTTGCTCACTTCCAGCTACATCTAGCAACGATTCGAAAACTGGAGAAGAAACCATTTTCAGGAAGAATAAATGAAGATGCTAATAAGCATTTGCAAAGGTTTCTTACTATGACAACATCTCTGAAGATAGAAGGGCACTCTGAAGAAGCCAAGAAGTTGGTTATGTTTCCATTCACGTTAGCTGATGACGCTGAAGAGTGGTTCTACTCATTACCTGCTGGGAGTATTACCACATGGCAACAAATGGAGTCTACCTTCCTGAATGAGTATTTCCCTGCTGCTGTGTATATCCGTAAGAGGTATGATATTGTTAATTTTAAACAGAAAGAGGGAGAATCACTAGGAGATGCTTATAAGAGATTCAAGAGGTTATTGGTGGCATGCCCAACTCACAACATGGATGTCACCGAACAAATGCAGAATTTTCTAAATGGTCTTAAAATGAAGACTAAGCAATTGATTGACACAGCAGCTGGTGGCTCATCCAACTTTTCAACAGCCACTGGTGTTAAAAAAATCATAGAAGCTATTGCGGCCAATGAACACTTGGAGTTATATGACCGTAGTGTTAGCCAACCTGAAGGATTAGTGGATATGAAATTGTCAACGCAAGTTGTGAAAATAGAAGATCAGGTAGCTGCGGAAGTTGAGCGGAGATTGAAACAGATGGGTCTTGAAAAACAAACAGTAGCACAAATTCAACCGGCTCAAGCAAGTCAATCGGTGGGGTGTGAAATATGTGGAGGACCTCATTTTACTGTTCAGTGTGTTGCTACAGCTCAACAAGTGGAGGAAATAAAGTTCTTGAAGCAAAACAACCCCTACTCAAATACCTACAATCCGGGGTGGAAAAATCATCCAAATTTTTCATGGAAGGATCAACCAGGGAATGCTCCTAAACAAGAGGTTATTCCATATCAAGGTCAGCAGTCGCAGCAACAGTATAGACCTCCTCAACAACATTATCAACAACCTCAACAACAGGCCCCCAGAAAAGCAGATTGGGAGATTGCCATCGAAAAAATGGCAGCTCAAAGCTCTCAGTTTCAAGAAGAAACAAGGAGTAATTTTCGAAACACGGGTGCATCCATCAAAATCTTGAGGTTCAGATGAGTCAGATAGCACAACAACTCGCCAATGCTCAACCACAAGGGGCCTTACCTAGTGGAACTGTTACAAACCCAAGGGAGCATCAGAATGTGAATGTCATCTCAACAAGAAGTCTGAGGAGATCAAAACCAGAAGAAAAAAATGAAACCGAGTATGATGATATCTTCGAAATAGATCTAGAAGTGAGAGAAAATCCGAAAGAGCCTGAACTAGTGATATCACCGGTTAAGCCGCTGGAAGAGAAAAATAAGAAAGAAACTAAACCGGTGGTCAAATTACCATTCTCCTCTAGAGTGGCCAAGAAGGATTCGAAAGAGAAGGATTTTGAGAAGTTTGTTGCAATGTTCAAGAAGTTAGAGATTAACCTACCTTTCTTTGAAGCACTTGAGAATATGCCTTTGTACAAGAAATTTATGAAAGAGGTAATTTCTAAGAAGAAACGAGTGGGGGATGAGCTGAAAGTCAGAATCGAAAAGTGTGGTAGAATCTCACCAGAGAAGAGAATACCAATCAAGCAAAAAGATCCTGGATCAGTTGCAATACCGTGCACGATAAATAACAAAACTTTCATGAAGGTTCTAATTGATTCGGGTGCTAGTGTGAGCTTAATGCCGTTATCTATCTTCAAAACGCTCGGTATTGAAAAGATGAGTGAAAGAGGAACAGAGTTGAAATTTGCAGATCACACCATGAAGAGGTCATATGGGGTGGCAGAAGATGTATTGGTAGAAATTGACAAATTTGTTTTTCCAGTTGATTTTGAAATAATGGATATCCCTGAAGATGAAGAGACCCCTATTATTCTGGGTCGACCTTTCTTGCGCACTAGTCGGTGCAATTTTGATATTGAAAAAGGTACTCTGACTTTGAAATCTTTTGAGGAAGAAATAACTCTGAAAGTGTTAAACACCAAGAAGCAAGGTGAAAGTGGAGATAATCAATCTTCAGTTGGAATGATCCACATAGTAGGCGAAAGCAAAAGATCGCAACCAACCCCAAAAAAGGTCTCAAGCATAATCTCTCAGGTGGCAGCATCTCATATAAAAACTCCAAAGTCCAATAAAGGGATCAAGGAAAGAAAGAAAAAGGAACATCGAGGTGAGGAGATGGAAGTTGAAAGTGACTTGAGGCACAAAGTGGTCCATCCACTATTTCTAGATGAGTTCTGGGTTGCGGAAAGGACAAGCAACATGGTGTGTGTCATACCCCAATTTTTGACCTAAGATACCACCTCATATCATCTGCATATGCATCATTTGCATCTCTAACAAATTGCATAGTTTGTGTTTGCTACTTGTGACTCAGCAGGGTTTAATCAAGAAATCACTCATTAGTACAAGTAACAATCAATTAGGGTTTTGTTCTCCCTTCATCTCAAAAGAATTATCTTCATCAATAATCAACATTTGGTCCTCAGAGATTCATTTCAACAATCTCAAAGGCTCTAAACTAATCAAATTAGGGTTTTGACTGAAGATAGCATACTCCTGACTTTTGCTCAGAATTTGATCTAATGACTTGGGACATGACCTCAAGACCCCAAATGCATCATTTTGACCTAATCCATTGACTCAGAACATCTCCTACACAAGGATTGATCAACAGTGAAAATTCAAATCATCAGATAAGGGTTTTGAACTATCAGGGACTGAAATCAGGGATCACATTTGGGAAACCCTAAAAATCCCCAGGAAGTCAATCAAAAGTTTCAATCATCCTTAAATAATCCCTATGACAAAATCCAATGGAAATTACATCTCAATTCAAGACCTACAGTCATCAATTTCATCTGGTCGACAATTAGGGTTTTTGACCTAATTCACTGAACAACTGACTTTTTAATCAGGAAATGATGCTACAACTCAAAACATGGCTCAATAACCTCTAATGCTTCAATATGATCCATTCATACCATTCATTTGGTGAGGATAGCCTGTTTCATTTGAAATCTCCAAAAACGCGATTCGTCTGAAAAAGTCAACTGTACAAGAACACCTTTGACTTTTGGGAATTTTGGTCAACCATGACTTTTGAAGTTTTGAATCATCAATATATGATATATGAAGTCATTTGATCAAGAAAAATCAAGAAAATCAATCAAGAATCAAAAAGTCAAAGTTTGACTTTTCATACTTAGAAAAATTTCTAAGTGTTTTTCATGGTTTTTTCCAAACTTTGGAAGGGAATTTCTCAAAATTTCACCTACAAACTGAAAAAAACTTCCAACATGAAAGTTGTAGATTTTGATCCAATAAACAACTTTGACACATATAAATTTTTTCCATAAGATCAACCATTTAAGAGATATGGAACTTCAAAGTTGGCATCTTTGGAAAATTTCACTTAAAACTTCATTTTCTTCAAAGTTCTTGGATCTTTTTCACCCACTTCCTTAAAGATCTTGAAGAAACTTTCAACTAGGGTTTTGAAGTGTGTAATATGAGCTTTCCAAAATGTCCAAGAGCATGAAAAAATTTGAAGTGTAGCTATGGTTTTGAATTTTGACATTAGTGAACTTTTCACTTGAAATTTCATGCCATTTTCACTAAGTTATGAGCCAATTTGCCAAATGATCCAAATAATGATGCATAGAGGCAATAATTGAAGATATTTTTCTGGTTTGGGATCAGATAGGAAAGAGATAAGAAGCTTAGAGAAATAACCATGGTTAAGTCACTTTTAACCATATGCATTTAATGGCAAGATTCCTTTCTATCTCCAAATGCCAAATCACCATTCTTTGGGCAACTTGCAAAGTTCTGAATTCAGAACTCTTGGCCTATAAATAGAGGTCCAAATCACTCTTCAAATCACACCAAAACCTCACAAAACATAGGTTTTCTCTTTCTTTCTTGAATTGCAAGTTTCTTAAGTTTCAAGGAGGAAGAAATCCCAACCTCCAAACCCTTGAAGTTCTGGCCAAAGTAATGATTCTAACATCTCATAAACATCATATATGATGTGTTTGAACCGTTCACACACCTCAAATCATCCCAAAACTCAGAATCATCATCTCACCTCCAAATATGCATAACACTAACCTTATCATGCCAAAATCCATACCAAGCAAATTCTGTCCAAACTAACCTTCTAAACATCATCCATATACTTCATATGAACTGTTCCAACCATCATACATGATCTGAAACACCAAAATCACTAAGCTTGATCCTCACTTGAACCATACTGCAGATCGAGTACCATGGATTGATCAAGAGGTTTTCAAATTGTTCCAGGCATCCAAACATGTTCCATAAGGTCCACTGAAGGTGTTCAGATCAAGAAACAACAACTGGAACTCCCCATCTGCAGAATTCGATTCTCACTTTTGCCGTTTTTGAAGGTAAGCTACTTGAACTTCAAACTCTATGAATCATGCATCATGAATGAAATATGAACATACCATCTCATTTCTGCACACATGAGGATCATTAACCCTCAATCAATTGCTATTTATCTTGCACATACACGATTTCAGATTGAATCATAGAATTAGGGTTCTTCATGTTCATCAGAAAATTAATGATCTTAGAGTGAAAATAAATGAAATTAAATGGTACCATCATGTTCCTTGTGGAAAATCGAGCAAGATAGGCTATTCACTTGATCAAAACAATCCAGTTTTCAGAATTTTCAAATTCAAATTGTTCATGTGTTCTTGGCGCCAGATTTTGAAACTGAAATTAGAAATTGATTCAAAAATATAACAAATTCGTTGCAAGTGTTAAACAGACCACGCGCGTGGTCCAGTTGGCTAAGTTTTTGAGTGGTGAGCATAAGGTCACGGGTTCAACACCCTTAGGGACCAAAACATTTTTTTACAACTATTTTTCTTTCATTTTTCTTTTACAACTTCATTTAATTATTTAACACATCAAATTAATTCATTTTTCATTCATTTTTTACACACTTCTTGTTTAACACATATATTTTAAGAATATAAAAAAAAATCATCAAAAAATATTTATTTGATACATTTTTAAATAGGTTTAAAATGACTTATTTTTAAGTATTTTTAATACTTTTAAATATTATTTTTCATTTGATTTTCAAACTTAATCACTTGTAAATATTTTTTGAGCAAACCCTGATCATCTAAGTGTTAATTGAAGATAATCTTTTTGTTTATCTTGATTAATTTGACTCCTTTCAAAATTCAAACCGATTTAAAACAAGCGATCGCGATTCTTTTCAAAGACGATAAACCATTTCTTTTTGAAACTATTGATTAAATCTTTTTAATTGATCAATTGATTTTCAAAACGATGTGGGGCCTCTCGAATATTAGAGAGTATAAGACCCACTCCTTTTTTCCTTTTTTACAGTTTTTCTTTATACAGAAAACTCTTTCAAAAACAAAAACTTTCAAACAGTTTTTCAAACGACGCGTCTGTAAATAAAACAATCAACCATGTTTTGTAAATATACCACGGGCCTCCATGTAGGTATAAGTCCCAAGCCCCTTTTGTACATACCCATTCCTGTACATGAAATTCGGTATTTAATTGTACACACACACTTTTGTACATATCTCGATCAATTTGATTTTTAACCTCGAATAACAAATCAAAAATGAAGGTTTTCTTTAAATCTTCCCAAAAATACCATGGGCCTCCATGTAGGTATAAGTCCCAAGCCCCTTTGTAAATACCTGTTTACATAGCTTTGAATAAATTCAAGTGGACCTCTCCCCGAGTATAAGTCTCGAGCCCCGTGTATACAAATGGATCATGCTTACAGGTATATTTCCTTCATAAACTCCATTATATACACACACTTTGTCATATATATAATTGTTCATACCTGTTCATGTTTGTTCATACTTGTTCATGTTTGTTCATATGTGTGATATGTGTGCTTGTTCAACTTAGTACAACACTAGGTTCCCCATAGCCTCCTATTGGGCTTCGTGCAAAGAATCTCCCTTAGTTTAGGTTAGGACATAGAGTATGGTTTCCCGGTGAAATCGCTCTAAGAGCTCAAACCAACTATACCATGCCTCCCCTTGGGCTTTGTACAAACGAGTGACCCTCCCATAGCCTCCTCTTGGGCTTACAATGCAAGGACCCTGGATTGTCCCTCCCATAGCCTCCTCTTGGGCTTACAATGCAAGGACCCTCGGATAGCCTCCTCTTGGGCTTCGTACAAGGACCCACGGGCTTCTTATAAGCATCCCCAATATCCAAATCAAATACCCTAGGAGATTAGACATTTTTCATCTCTATGATAGGAGTATCTCTTCTATATCATCACAAACAATCAATCAATCAAACTTTTTTTTGCCACAAGGCTGGCTAATCAATCAAATTTCTTTTTGCCACAAGGCTGGCTAATCAATCAAACCGTTTTGCCACCATACTGGCTGATTAATCAAAGTTTTTGTCACAAGGCTGACTTCATTGAAACTTTTGCCACGAGGCTGGCTGATTAATCAAAACTTTTTGTCACAAGGCTGACTTCATTGAAAGTTTTTGCCACAAGGCTGGTTAAACAAACAAAAACATCTTTATCATTCTAAGCGCCATAAGTGGCACAGCCCAGGGCTTATAATGAAAAGATTTTCAAACAAAAATCAAACAGATGTATGTGATGATATAGATTAGATACATCTAGCATTTAGACGACATTTGTCTATTTTCCTTTGCTTCCACTAGCATAAGTGGGAACTACGATTGCCCTGACTTTCTCAACATCCCTTTGAGAATACGTAGGCACAAGGTCGTATCCTTGGCGAGCAAAACTTCTCTCTCAAACCACTCAAACCTTAGCACCCGTAGACCCCGAGCTACAGATGCTCTGATTCCCTCTAAGGGATACGTATGCAGAGGATCGCGATGATCTTTGCGAGCATAATCAAACAAACACCTTAGGTCCCACCTATTTCACAAGAACCTCTCAATAACATGGAATGAAAAACAAAGCAAAGAAACCTATAGAGTACTATAGATACGTTGGGTGCTAATACCTTCCCTTCGTATAACCAACCCTCTTACCCAAGATCTCTCCCCCCACTTTTAGGTTATTGCAGCTTTTTTCCTTTTCCTCCTTTGGAAATAATAAAAAGTTTGGTCGGTACAAAAGAAAAATCATTTTTTGAGCACTCGAGCCCAAAGAAGGCATCAGGTGTCTCATCCCACAAAAAAGAGGAACAAAACAATTTTTCGCCCGCGACAGAAAAATGGCGACTTCACTGGGGACCATCTTTTTATTGTTTCCAAAGGAAGGGTTAATTCTATTTGCTTTATTTTTCATTTCATTTTTTTTGTTATATGTGTGGTTCTGGTTCTGTTACTTGCGTGGTTCTGTTACAAGTGATACATTATGGACAAATCCTAACCCGGATTAAGTACACATAAGAAATTAGGTGGAGGGTATAGTCATGTGCAGGCGCACGTGAGAATCCTTCCGCTCAGTGGAGGTTCCTTGTTGGTAATATATGTTTAGCATGTTTCGTAGCGAAGACATTATTACTTTCATTGAACTGTAGAAGCTGAGTTGGCCGTAGAACCCCAACCCATCCTGGCCTTATTAAGTTGTGGTGCAGAAACTATTCAGGTGAAGACTTGGATTAGTTGTCATGCGGAGAACCACACTCAGACGAGTTTTTCTTGAGAATATTGCTGGCTCATGAGTTTAATTGTGGAAAGCCGGTAATATCCGAAAGAAAAATGTAGACTCTGACGTATCAGTAGAACATGTTGTGCAGGTGATTAACTAGAACTATCCCATTTTTGGTTCTCTGACCTCATGCTCGTGACTTTGGACCTTTGAACCTATGCGTTACCATGTTTGCGTTACCATGTTTGTGTACCATGTTTGTAGTACCATGTTAGTGTTACCATGTTTGAACTACCATGTTTGCTTTACCATGTTTGAATATGTGGCATCCATGCATCCATGCATTCATACATTCATTAAAAAACCCATCTTTTCCCATAAAAACATGATTTTTCCAAAAAATTTAGAGAATTTTCTTTGCAAACATTATAGGATTAAGTTATGGAAAAAAGGTATACCAAAAAGTACGGTTTCAAAGCGCCTGATGTAGAAAGACTGATAGAGTTAGCATCTTCTGTACAAGATCCTTCTAATTTTAGGAAAAGTTATGGAAAGCTTTTGCCTATCCTGAACACTCATGTTGATGAAGGACTTCTCAAAACTCTGGTTCAGTTCTATGATCCCGTCTACCGGTGTTTCACCTTTCCAGACTACCAGTTGGTACCGACCTTGGAAGAATATGCCAATCTTTTGGGTATTCCTGTGTCTGATAAAATACCCTTCAATGGTTTGGAAGCCATTCCTAAGTCACACGTCATTGCAGCAAGTATCCACATGAAAAAGTCTGAAGTAGAGAGTAATTGGACTACCAAAGGAAACCTCCCGGGTTTAACTTCACACTTCCTGGTAAAGAAAGCCTTTGATTTCATCGAAACTGGTAGCATGATAGCTTTTGAAGCTGTACTAGCCTTGCTCATCTATGGGTTAGTTCTGTTTCCCAACGTCAACGACTTTGTTGATATCAATGCCATAAAGATTTTTCTGATTGGAAATCCTGTTCCGACTTTGCTTGGTGACATGTATTTCTCTGTCCATCATAGGAATCGCCAAGGCGGTGGAATCATTGTATGTTGTGCACCATTGTTGTTCAAATGGATTGTTTCACACTTACCTGAGTCTCCTATTTTCACGGAAAACCGAGAAGGTTTGCGTTGGCCTCGAAGACTTATGTCTCTTACTAATAATGATATTCATTGGTATACCTTGGCTCGCTGTGGTACAGAAACCATTGATAGTTGTGGAGAGTTCGCCAACGTACCCCTCATTGGTACACAAGGAGGAATTAACTATAATCCGGTCCTAGCCCGACGACAACTCGGGTATGCAAATTCAGTTAAACCTGTTGGTCCCTCAGTGGAAGGATACTTCTACCGAGAAGGGGATAATCCTAAAAGGTTGAAAGCAAGAATGGTGAGAGCTTGGTACGACATCCGATGGAAAGAAAAAGGTGAGGAAAGAAATTGCATTGCCATGGACGCCTACACCTGCTGGGTAAAGAAAAGAGCAAAGGAGTTTCAAATGCCTTATGCTTACGAAAAACCCATGTTTCCTGCAGAATCTCAACGACCCAACATTCCCACTATGAAAGAATACCAAGACACTTTGGCTAAAATGAGGACAGAAAAAGATGCTTGGGAAGAAAAGTTTCGTAGCACTGAGGTGGAAAATAAAAAGTTGAAGAAAAGAGTGAAAGATCACGAAAAAACTCTCTATTATCAAGATGGATGGCTCATGAGTAAAGATGAGAAGATTCGTCAGAAAGACGCTGCAATCAAGAGGTACATCAAAGAAAGCAAGAAAAATCTGGAAGGCTCGACAAGCAACGCTCCGACTCCTGATGATTGGAAGAATGTTGTTGACAAGCTGAGGGCTGAAAAGGCCGAATTGAAAGCTCACTATGGGAAAGAAATCATGAAGCTCAAGCTGCACAATGCATTTGGTTCTTCGTCTGATGAAGATGCTTAGGATTTGTTTAGCTTTTTTATTTATCATTTGCTTTTGTAAGGAGCTACGCTCCAATGTTGTAACATTTCCCATTATTGCAATAAAAAAAAATGAATGAATAAAAGATTTGTTTGTGTTCAAATGTTTGCAAGAAAATAATCTTTAAAATATTTGGAAAAATCATAAATTTCTTTTTACATACATCATTCTGCATATCGAGTCTGTTGTATAGAGTCTCATCTTTTGGATCTTTCTCCATTAGATCGTCAAGCTGTCGCGTCTCAAAGTTTCTCGACCGCGCTCGCAATCAGATCACAGATACAATACTCGTTCGAATAGAAGAAGAGTAATGGAACACTCTGAACAAGAGAATATTGAGCTTCGTGGTACAGTGACCACCCTTCAGGAAAAGTTGGAAAGTCTCACTACTCTGGTTGACTCCTTAATGGCCGCACAGAATCAGCCTCCGCCACCCAACAGTCAAGCAACAGTAACATCTGAAGTCACTACTCCAGTTTCTACAGTTGCATTCAGCATTCCATCTTTCTCCATGCCAGAAGGTTGGGGCACGCCTTTCAGCTTCGGTACAGGTTTCCGCCATAATGTTTCTGGGGTTCAAACATCCACAACTGAAGCGCCTGCTGCACAAAGTTCACAGTTCACTCCAAATCAGGGGGTAATTTTTTCTCAAGTCACTATGGCACTTTCTCAACCCACTATGACAGTTCCGACCCCTACGGTTCACATTGTTCCTTATGATGGCAATGAGATTTATCATGATCAAGGTGATAGCACAAATCAGCGTAATCTTGTGGGAGATCTCCAAGAGCAGTTTAACAAGATGCAGTTGGAAGTTAAAGCTATCCGTGGAAAAGATTTGTTTGGAAAGAATGCCCAGGAGCTATGTTTGGTTCCCAGTGTACAAATACCTGCTAAATTCAAGGTCCCAGACTTTGAGAAGTACAAAGGTAGTTCTTGTCCACAAAGCCATCTTGTGATGTATGCCAGGAAGATGTCTACTTATGCAGATAATCATCAGTTGCTTATCCATTACTTTCAAGACAGTTTGACTGGTGCCGCACTGAAGTGGTACACGGGCTTGGATAGCACTAATATTCGAACATTCAATGACCTAGGTGAGGCCTTTGTCCGACAATACAAGTATAACTCGGATATGGCTCCAGACAGAGATCAGCTCCGATCCATGGCTCAGAAAGACCATGAAGCTTTCAAAGAGTATGCCCAACGATGGAGAGAAACTGCTGCTCAGATTAATCCACCGTTAAAAGAGAAAGAGATGACAAAGATCTTCTTGAATACTCTCAGTCCGTTTTATTATGAACGCATGATTGCTAGTGCTCCAAGTGATTTCACCGAAATGGTAAACATGGGTATGCGTTTAGAAGAAGGAGTCCGAACCGGACGCCTAACTAAAGAAGGTGGATCTTCAAGCGGAACCAAAAAGTTCGGAAGTGGTTTCCCAAAGAAGAAGGAACAAAGTGTTGACATGGTATCCCAAGGGAGGCCAAGAGGAAATGTCAATCGTCAACAACAGGTAGCTGCTATTGCACCAGCCGTTAATACAACACCGAATCCGGGGTTTACTCCGCAGTTTCAACAACAACAGCCTCGACCACAGGCTCAGAAGTTTAACAATAATCAGAATCGTGTACAAAGAGCTCCACAGTTCGATCCGATTCCAATGACGTACACAGAATTGTACCCTGCTTTGATTGAAAGAGGTCTTGTTCAAACTAAAGCACCACCACCAGTACCTGAGAAACTCCCATGGTGGTACAAAGCTGAGGTCTCATGCCCTTATCATCAAGGAGCACCTGGCCATGATCTTGAGCATTGCATAGCCTTGAAATATGAAGTTCAGAGGTTGGTTAGGTCTAATCTCCTCTCTTTCAGAAATTTGAATCCTAATGTGCAAGCAAATCCGCTGCCCAATCATGGAGGGCATGTTGTAAACATGGTGTATGGATGTCCTGGTCCATACCGAGTCTATAATATCAATTACTCAAGAGCCGATTTGGTACAAATGCACGCCACTCTCTGTCGAGGGCCGAGTTTTCGCCAGCATCAATACGGTTCCTGTAGCATATGTTGTGTAGATCCTCACGGATGTTCTATTGTGAGAAGAGATCTGCAAGTCTTGCTAGATAATGGTACTATTCAGATCTACAGAAATAGGGATGAAAATGAAGTTAACATGATAGGATGTTATCCGCATGAGCTTTTAGTCTCAGATATCAACTCGGAAATGCCTAAAGTTAACGTCATCGTTCCTCATTTCAACATGCCCGAGCGCATAGAAGTTACTTACAACAAGCCAAAGGTTCCTGTTGCTCCTTTGATCATTTGTCTACCTGGACCTGTACCTTATGACTCTGACAAGGCAGTTCCATACAACTACAATGCCACAATGATAAAGAATGGACAAGAAGTTCCTTTACCTACTCTTTCATCTGTCGTGAACATCGCTGATGTGAGTCGAGTAACAAGAAGTGGACGTGTATATACTCCACTACCTCCGAAGCAGCCTGTTGCTCCTGCAGCCGGACAAAATCCTGTCAATACACCGGTGGGGAATCCCGTGGAAACTCCTGTCAGTAATACAAACATTGATGTTGGTCAATCCAGTGGAATCAATGTGAATCCTGATTTTGATGAAATTTTGAAGCTTATCAAAAGAAGTGAATATAAGATTGTGGATCAGCTTATGCAAACTCCTTCAAAGATCTCAATACTTTCATTACTGTTGAATTCAGAAGCCCACAGGGAAGCCCTGATGAGAGTCTTGGATCAAGCTTTTGTAGATCATGATGTGACTGTTGATCACTTTGATGGGATAATAGCTAACATAACAGCTTGCAACAATTTAAGCTTCTGTGATGAAGAACTCCCCGAGGAGGGTAAAAATCACAATCTTGCTTTGCACATTTCTATGAACTGTCAGTCAGACTCTTTGTCCAATGTGTTGGTAGACACTGGATCTTCCTTGAATGTTATGCCAAAGACGACTCTTGCTCGCTTGTCTTACCAAGGAATGCCTATGAAGTTCAGTGGTGTAGTTGTCAAAGCATTTGATGGATCGCGAAAATCTGTTATCGGCGAAGTCAACCTTCCCATGACAATTGGTCCACATACATTTCAAATCACTTTCCAGGTCATGGACATTCAAGCTGCTTATAGCTGTCTGTTAGGACGACCATGGATCCATGAAGCAGGGGCAGTAACTTCTACGCTCCACCAAAAGTTAAAATTTGTAACAAATGGAAAATTGGTAACAATAAGTGGAGAGCAAGCCTTGATGGTGAGCCATTTATCCAATTTCTCTTTCATTGGTGCTGATGATGTGGAAGGAACGCAGTTCCAAGGTCTCTCTTTAGAAGACGAATCTTCCAAGAAGAAAGCATCGATCTCTTCTTACAAAGAGGCAGCGAAAGTAGTAAAGGATGGAACTACCACTGGCTGGGGGCAAGTTGTGATCCCTACCAAGAATGAAACCAAAGCAGGACTCGGATGTTCACCAACATTCTCAAACTGCACCAAGAAGGATGAAACCCTTCGTCCGATCAAAGAAACATTCATTAGTGGAGGATTCCTTAACCCAATTCCTCAAGAGGTTAATGTCCTTATCGAAGAATGTATCGAAGAAGGTCTACCTGATCCTGAAGAAGAATGTAAATGTTATCTCAATGACTCGGGATACATATCTCAGGAAGAACCATATTGTGGACCTCCGATTTTTTTTAATACCGGGCCATACCTCTGATCTGTAGAGATACGTGAACTGACTCTTTTTGTCGCTTAATGCTTTCGCATTTTGAAAATTCACAGAGTCGCCACCGACCTTTTATTTTATCCAATTAAGGAAAGGTTTATAAAAGACACAGAAAAAAGACCTTTAAGAAATTCTGGGTAAGGGGGTAGGTTATACAAAGGGAAGGTGTTAGCACCCTTTGTATCCATGGTTATCCATGGGCTCTTAAGTTTGCTTAGCTCACTTGTTTTTCGATCACTTTTCAATTGCTCTGAAATTGCTCATATGTGGTTTCAAATACCTTTGTAAATTGAATTTTGTAATGATCCGTGTGTGGATGTATACAAAATGCTTGTTTATCTTTCGAAAGATGTTTTGAAAAGAACGTTAACTTTGTAATAATCCGTGTTTGAATGTATACAAAGTATTGTCTTTTTTGAAAGTTTTTTGAAAAATCAACAGTGTATGAGAATTTTGTTTGTTTTGATTTGAGCAAGCAAACTAGGAGGTCTACCCTGAGTTGTAAGGTCTTTATCCTATTTCCTTTAAAAATCCATCCTTTCATCGGATATAAAAGCAAGGTTCGATTTTGTACTCAAAACAGTGGAATTTGACTTTGATTTTGAAAGATTGAGAAGGGATTACCTGAAGAGGTGCAAGTGTGATTGTGATTGGATTCAGATATTTATCTTTGAAGTTAGTGATCTAACGGTTCAATTTTATCTTTGACATACACGCAGTTTATATTTGCTGGAAATTAAAATGCGGAAATGTAAAGTGCGGAAAGTAAATCTACGCTATTACATCGGTTGTGCAGGAAATGTAAACTAGCCTATTTACATGAATTTGACATCCTATACATTTATCTAGGAATTTAAATTGCAAGAAAAATAAAAGGCATGTTTTTGTATTTTTTTTTATGATTGATTTTAATTATAATTAATGCATGATTAATTAAATTAAAATGAAGAAAAAAGATGGAAATATATTTAAACCTAGAAATTAAGTTTAAAATATATACAAAATATTTGTTAATTAATCTTAAAACAAAACTAATTTTTTTTTGGAATTTTTGGAAATTGATTTGAAATTGATTTAAGTTAATTAAAACATAATTATGCAAATAATTATACAAATAATTAAAACTTAAAAAGAAAATTATTCAAAATATGTACAAAATTAGTTTATAATATATAAACAATATTTAACACAAAGAACAATTTTTTTTATGATTTTTTGATTGGTGAGAATAATTAAAAAGCAAATATATAAATATATACTAATTAATTATGCAAAATATTGAAATTTTGAAGAAAAATAAAATATTTTTATTTCATAAAATAGTATATTATTTTAGAAGTCTAAAAATATTTTTTGTGTATTTTTTGGATTTTTAAAACTATTTTTAATTAATTTAACAAAGAAATTAAAATAAAATAGAAAATAAAATAGAAAATAAAAGGGATACTTATCCTGTGTGGTGGTTTATGAGGGAGCATGATAAGCTGTGTAATCTGGTGCGTTAGATGAAGAATTGATGGAAATCTATGGCTCAGATTAGTAGACACATGGTGGTCTTGGAAAGAGAGAATCATTGGATTTGTGTGGTGACCAAAGTCAGACTGGGCCCACCATATCCTGCATGGACCAATGATAAAATGAAAGAAAATGAGTTGAAATGTTGACCAGCCAGCCAAACTGTGCCACGCGAGCGGAGAGAGAGACCAAGTCTGACCAGCGAACCACGCTTGGACACGTGGTCGTCTTCAACCTCCGTCTCCCTTATTTTTTTAAAACAAATAGCGGGGGTTTTAAACCTCCTCTATTTGTACAGTAAAAACGTCGTTTTGGTAGCTTCCCACACCTGCAAAAATAAGCGTTAGAAATAAAAACAAGTGACCCAGATCCCCTAATTAGGATGCTCTGAGTCCAAATATGATGTTAGTTTCGCTGTTTGAGTGCTGTAGCTATGGGTTCGATGGAGTTGAAGTTTTAACATGCATGAACCTTCGTTAATGGCATGGAATGATTCTCACGTGGGAGCTTATATGTTAAGGCCCAGATCTAGCTTATAGGACCACATGAACTCATTGGAATGATTATATTACATGGAGGTTGATTAAATATAGGAAAACGAAAATTATTTATGTATGAACATGAAGAACACTATGCATGTGTTACGCCTCTCATGGGACCATATTAAGGGTTCATTCTTGCTTTATATGATCTTAGAAGATGATTGGAATAATTGATTTGTATTGATATTGATTGGAATATTGAATTTGAAAATTACAAAGTGTATGGAAATTTTGAGAATTATGAGGTTTCTATGCTATGCTTTGCTATAATTTCGTGGTTGTGTTGGCTCTCTTTTGTTGCTGAAATATCTTGAGCTATTTATAGGCCAAGATGTGCTTAAATTTGAAGCTAAGAAGCATTGATGGCTTTTGTTGAAATTTTGGCTTTCAAACTTAAGTTTCAAGCAACCTTGGCTTGCTCTTCACACTTTTCCCTTAGCCTTTCCTTGAATCTTCTTTGCTGCAGAATATTGACTATTTTTTGATGAGTCATGCTTAGAAATTAAGCTACCATTTATCCATCCATTTTCCTTTTAATTTTATTCTTAAAATAAGATAAAATCAAGCAAAAAATGAATAAAAATGGTGTGGGCTTAGTCTTGGTCGTGGGAGGCCCATATCATCATGGAAATGATGTTTGAATGCTGAAAACTTGGCCCCATTTGGAAAAAATGCATTTTTGAGCAATGTTGATTTCATGTATTTTCCCAAAATTTAGCCAACTTCAACAAGGTGTAAATCCTTCAATTTTTGTCATATGAAGGAGATCTTGCACTTTTTAGAAACCTCAAAGAGTCCTCTAACCAATGTCTTTGGTCTCATGTCAAAATGATTTTTGAAGCTCCTTGTGTGTCCTTTTGAAAAAAGTGTCTTTTTGTTGACTTTGAAAATGACCTGTAATGTCTTTGGTCATATTTTTCAAATGGTGAATCCAATGACCATGGGATCAATGGCATTTGAAAGATAATTGAATTTCCTTCAAAACAAGCTTTGGTTTGAATTTTTTGGATGAAGGATGAGAGAGTTATGATCAGTCAAAGTTGAGTTGACTTTTCAGGCAAAAACCCTAATTTTGAATCTTAGGGTTTTGTTGATTTTTGATCTTTCCTTGATGAATTATGATCATCCAATGATCAAATGATGAATCCTTTGACAAAATATGGACTTTGACAAAAAAATTCATTTTTGACTGTCTGTTGACTTTTTTGGTCAAACGGGTCGTCTGTTGACTGTTTGAGCTGCTGACGGTGCGTCTGAGTGAATTGAAGTTTGAAAATTTGTATGATGGTACTTTGAGATATATGGATGTGTATGAAATCCATTTGAGCTCTCAAAAACTTGTTGCTCCTGTAAAAACAAGAAAAACCTTGATTAGGGACTGTTTGTGTAGGAGACAGTTAAGCGTACCTGATTTTTGTGCAGTGTTGAGTCTCTGCTAATCGCGTGATATTCAGAAGACTTCTTGAACAAAAACCTTGGAATTTTGAATTGTGAAAGATTGATTTGATTGATGGTACAAAACACTGAGAATTGTACTGCCAGCAGTTTGGCTGTCGACTGACTGTTCAGGTATTGACGTAGCAGTTAGAGTGAAAAATCAACAGTCAAAGTTAATTTTCTTTTTTGTTGTTTTTTTGTTTTTGTTTTATGTGAAAAATGAAAGTTTATTTACATGACTTGTTAGAAAAACACAGACATAATAAATAACTAATGTTTACTGTTACCAGTACAGTCTGAGTTTCCTGATTTTGCGCCTGCAAAAAGATTTAACTCTGTACCAATTATGTCAGTACTATTTATCTGTAAATAAATAAATAGCATGTGTGAAGTAATAAACAGTATTTGGCGTTTGCGTAAGAATAAATTCAACTGCAAGCCAAATTACTGTATAAGAAAAATTCTAAAAACTAAGTATTTCATATGTCAGGATATTTGTTGAAATAAAAATCCATGATTATATGAGACCCTTAATTTTTAGATTGGAGTTTTCTTGAAAAATATGTGGGCAAATTTTGGGGTATAACAGTTGCCCCTATTCAATCTTCTTAAACCTGAAGAGATTGCTTGAAATCTGAAGGTAGAAGATGATTGAATATTTAGATGCCCTGAAAATTTGCACTTACCTTGATCAGAAGAGATGTTGGAAGTTGCATTTGAATGTCGTCTGCGAAATGTTGTTGGCAGATTGAAACATTACCTGAGATGGGCTTTCAGATGCCACCTGGTAAATGGGTTGAGGGTCTGTTCATCAGAATGAATCCATTGATTATATCTTGATGAAGGATTTGAAAGTCTTTGTGTTGACTGTTTCGGAACTGTCCAAGGTTACCGCTTTAAGTCTTGGAAGATAATCGTTACGGAACTTGTCCAAAGTTTTTTTTTAGATTTTGGAATTTGATCATTGTGGAACCGTCTGAGGTATCGCTTTAGATCTGCAACGTTAGATCGTTTTGGAACCGTCTGAGGTATCGCTTTAGATCCGCAATGTTAGATCGTTTTGGAACCGTCTGAGGTATCGCTTTAGATCTGCAATGTTAGATCGTTGTGGAACCGTCTGAGGTATCGCTTTAGATCTGCAATGTTAGATCGTTCTGGAACCGTCTGAGGTATCAACTTTGATCTGTGATGTTAGATCGTTCTGGAACCGTCTGAGGTATCAACTTTGATCTGTGATGTTTGTTTTTTGAGTTGGTAAGTAATCAGAATGAATCTTTGGCTTGATTATATCTGAGAGAACCGTTCATGGAATTCAGGTGAACACGGCATGTGATTGAGAACATCTTTGTTGAAGATATCTGCCTACCTGAAAAATCAAGTTAGTGATATGCAACGTTTATGATGCATGTAAATGCGAGATATTCCCGGAGAAATATGCATGTTATGCTGTGTATGAATATGCGCATGATGCATGATGTATGATGTATGATGTATGAATATGATGTATGAATGTGAATATGTGAATGTGAATATGTGAATGTGAATATGTGAATGTGATGTATGAATGTGATGTCAAGCTTCTAATTGGAAAAATAAATTCCCACTAGTCAGCTGGACATGAATGTATTGTGATCGTTGATGATCTTTTGTCTTGCTTGAGTACCCTCGTCTGGGGAAATTCTTTGAGAACCCGGGTATCCCGTTGAAGGATCTTTGACTACTGCTTGGGGAACCAAAGGTAACTGGAAGTTCTGATGCCCTTTCAAATGGGAATGAGGAAGATGCATAATCCTCCGATGCACTATCTGACCAAGTCCGGGTGCGGGGATCACACCTTTTGAAGATAGTAATCTGGAACAACCCTGCTGGGGGACAAGACTTCTTTTGAAGAGAAAATCTTTTTGAGGAATTTGCTGAGAAATGCGTTTCTCTTGGTGATTTCCTTCTGATGGAATGATGTCCAGATGATCGGGACATTTCCTGAATGCCATTCCTGTTTTTCCTGGTAAACATCAATCATATTCAAATGCATATGTTCATTCAAAATTATCATTGGGATGCTTACGTATTTAAACAGAAAAAATGAAAATAGTGTTTTTTGAAAGAGCTGCATTGAAAAGTGCCATGATAGGCGGGTTAGCACAGGGAGACAACAATCCTAGAAGTAGGAAATTGTCAGAAAGTTTTGGAAAATATTTATGAAGATAAATAGCTATGTGAAAATGATCCAGTCAAGTTTCAACTCTGCTATTGCCAATCTGTCTTCGAGCATCTCATCCCTTACTTGTTGGAAGAAAGTGATTAGACTGATCGGTGTCTTTGAGGTGTTGAATCTTGATGGTGAGTAGGTAGCTGAACGGAACACAGTTGTATGCTTCATTCCCTAACTTTTGCCTAGGCCGCCCTTTCAGGTTTTCAGCCTACCGGGATTTTTTGTTTAGTCTCTAATTTTTGCCTGGACCGCCCTTTCGGGTTTTCAATCCACCGAGACGCTCATTTTTGCCTAAGTTGCCCTTTCAGGTTTTCAACTTAGCGAGCTGTTTTTTTTTTATTTTTTCAAGAGAAGTATTTTTTGACTATGTCAGCATTCACAGGGTGTGGGAAATCCTCGCCATCCATGGTGGTAAGCAACATGGCGCCGCCGGAGAATATTTTCTTGATTATGAATGGTCCCTCGTAGGTGGGAGTCCATTTGCCTCTGGGATCACCTTGTGGTAAGATGATGCGTTTGACAACCAAGCCACCAGTTTGGTATGCTTGACTTTTGACTTTTTTGTTGAAGGCTTTGATCATACGCTTTTGGTATAGCTGACCATGACAAATAGCTGCGAGCCTTTTCTCATCAATCAAGTTTATCTGGTCCAACCGTGTTTGAATCCAATCGTCTTCGTCTAGATTGGCTTCTTTCATAATCCTTAGGGAAGGAATCTGAATTTCAATTGGAAGAACTGCCTCCATACCATAGACTAAGGAGAATGGAGTTGCCCCTGTTGACGTACGCGCAGATGTGCGATAACCATGAAGAGAAAAAGGCAACATCTCATGCCAGTCTTTGTAGGTTACTGTCATTTTTTGTATGATTTTCTTGATGTTCTTGTTGGCAGCTTCCACCGCGCCGTTCATCTTTGGTCGATATGGAGAGGAATTATGATGCTTGATTTTGAACTGTGTGCAAAGTTCAGTAATCATTCTGTTGTTTAGATTTGTGCCATTGTCCGTGATAATCCGTTCAGGGATGCCGTACCGACAAATGAGATTGTATTTGATGAACCGGGCCACCACATTTTTGGTGACAGAAGCAAATGAAGCTGCTTCTACCCACTTTGTGAAGTAGTCAATAGCGACCAGGATAAAGCGATGTCCGTTGGAGGCAGTAGGTTTGATTTCTCCAATCATATCAATACCCCACATTGCAAAAGGCCAAGGAGCCGTCAGGACGCTTAATGGAACTGGAGGTACATGTACTTTGTCAGCATATATCTGGCATTTGTGACATGTTCGGGAGTGATGATGGCAGTCTGTTTCCATGGTAGACCAGTAATAACCTGCTCTAAGGATCTTTTTAGCCATTGTATGTCCACTGGAATGAGTACCGAAGGCACCATTGTGTATTTCTTCCATGATCTGTTCGGCTTCCTTCTTGTTTACACAGCGAAGTAAAGTCGAGTCATGGTTGCGTTTGTATAGGGTTCCATTGCTTAGAAAGAATTTGGCAGCAAATCTCCTTAGAAACTTTCTGTCGTTAATGGATGCCCCTTCAGGGTACTCCTGAGCTTCGAGATATCTTTTTACCTCATGGAACCATGGTTTTTCCTCGGTTCCTTCGGTATTGATCTCATTGCAATAGGATGGTTCATCTTGCCTGTAGATGGTGATCATAGGCGCCTCATTGTCCCACCTGACTTTGAACATGGATGACATGGTAGCTAAAGCATCAGCTAGTTGATTTTCCTCGCGTGGGATGTGTTCGAAAGTGATTTCTTCGAAGTAAGGAATCAAACTCAGCACATATGCTTTGTAAGGAATTAGATTTGGGTGCTTCGTGTCCCATTCCCCTTTGACTTGGTAGATTACCAAGGCCGAGTCTCCGTAGACTTCCAGGAATTTGATTCTTAGATCGATTGCAGCTTTGAGACCCAGAATACATGCTTCGTATTCGGCTATATTGTTAGTGCAATTGAAGCATAACCTGGCAGTGAATGGTGTATGACCTCCCGCGGGGGAAATGATCACAGCTCCGATGCCATTGCCAAGTGCATTAGAAGCTCCGTCAAAAACCATAGTCCACCGGGATCCTGGCCCGGGTCCTTCTTCTGGTCCTGATTGTTTGTAGTCATTGACTAGCATAATGTCTTCGTCTGGGAAGTCAAAGTTCAATGCTTGATAATCATCCACTGCTTGATGAGCCAGATGATCAGCTACCACACTTCCTTTGATTGCTTTTTGTGAAGTGTATTGAATGTCATATTCTGTTAAGATCATTTGCCATCTCGCTATTCTTCCAGAGAGAGCAGGTTTTTCGAACACGTATTTGATGGGATCCATCTTGGAGATTAGGAAAGTGGTGTGATTTAGCATGTACTGTCTTAGCCGGCGAGCTGCCCAAGCTAAGGCACAACAAGTTTTTTCGAGTAGTGAGTATCTTGTTTCACAATCGGTAAACTTTTTGCTAAGATAGTAGATTGCGTGCTCCTTTCGGCCGGATTCGTCATGTTGTCCTAGCACACACCCCATTGAGTCTTCTAACACAGTTAGGTACATTATCAGAGGTCTGCCTTCCACAGGTGGCAACAAGATTGGAGGTTTTTGGAGATATTCTTTGATTTTGTCAAAGGCTAACTGGCATTTGTCATTCCACCTTTCCACTTGATCTTTCTTCAACAGTTTGAAGATCGGCACACAAGTAGTAGTCATGTGGGCAATGAATCGGGCGATGTAATTCAGACGTCCCAAGAATCCTCTGACTTGTTTCTCGGTACGAGGTATAGGCATTTCTTGAATGGCTTTAACCTTGGCGGGATCAACCTCAATACCTTTGCTGCTGACTATGAAACCTAAGAGTTTGCCGGATCTTACTCCAAAGGTACACTTATTTGGGTTCAGTCGCAACTTGTATTTCTTGAGTCTGTCAAACAACTTGTGTAAATGACCCAAATGTTCTTCCTCGGTGTTGGATTTTGCAATCATGTCATCGACATACACTTCTATTTCTTGATGAATCATATCATGAAATAGCGCTACCATTGCACGTTGATAGGTGGCTCCTGCGTTTTTCAGACCAAAGGGCATTACTTTGTAACAAAAGGTTCCCCAGGGTGTTGTGAAGGTTGTTTTTTCCATGTCTTCGGGTGCCATCTTGATTTGATTGTACCCAGAAAATCCGTCCATAAAGGAGAATACCTTGCATTGTGCGGTATTGTCAACCAGTACATCGATGTGTGGTAAAGGGAAATCATCTTTGGGGCTTGCCCGGTTTAGATCTCTGTAGTCCACGCACATTCTGACTTTCCCGTCTTTTTTAGGTACAGGCACGATGTTAGCTATCCAAGGAGGATAACTTACAACTTTTAGGAATCCGGCATTGAACTGTTTTTCAACCTCGTCTTTGATCTTTTTTGACATATCAGGCCTACTCCTTCGTAGTTTCTGTTTGACCGGAATGCTACCTTCTTTGATTGGTAGGCGATGAACTACGATGTCCGTGTCAAGGCCTGGCATATCCTCATAGGACCAGGCGAATATCTCGACGTAGTCTCGCAGCATTTGAATCAGTCTTTGCTTGACGCTGTGTTCTAAATCAGCCCCTATTTTGACTTCTTTCTTTTCTTCGTTGCTGCCCAAGTTGATGACCTCAATTGGCTCCTCGTGAGGCTGTATGGCCTTGTCTTCTTGTTCTAGCAGCCTTGCAAGTTCTCTTGGCACTTCACAATCTTCCTCACTTTCGTCCTCAGTTTGGTAGATCGGATTTTCAAAGTCATGACGGGCAATAGCAGAATCGTTGTTGACTGGATCCAGAGTGTATGTGAATCTGCATGTAAATTATGTGAGTATGTGTGAAGAAAAAAAAAAGCATAGCTATTTGAAAGCGAAGAAAGAAGGAAAAAGGATCACAAAATTTAAATATGCAAGCGTCCCATGATTTTATTGAATGCACATGATCATGATATGATAAGCCCTTATAGAAGGACCAGTGTGCTAAGGCACACGGCTTTCAAGCTCATGGTTCGATTGTTCAGGAACCACTTTTATCTTTGCACATTATACACAAAGAAAACAGGAAATGGCATTTACTCCTGGTCAAAGGAGATCACATCCTCAGCTTTCCAGTTGTTCAGCCCACTGTTGTGAGCAGGGGGTACCCAGCTGTTCCAGTTGCAGTTGTCTTTTTCATCTTCCACAGCATTGATTTCATTAGTGGGAAAATGAGCCGGTGATCCTTCGGGATAAGGGATATACTCTGCTGGATACGAGAGCCCAGGCTGAGATATCTCTGTTGGCTGAGCGAGATGCTCGATAAGGCCGTCCCATGAAGTCGGGATGATGTCTTGAATAGAGACTTGTGCATCTTGATGAGGAGTGTATGCTGACAGAAAGCAACCCTCGTTATTTGGTATTTCTCTGGCTTTTTCAAGAGCGAAATTGTCATCGTAATGTTCATCCCATCCAGTTGGGACAATGTCCTCCATAGGAATTTGTGAGCTCGGAGGAGCGGAGTATTTCACCATATAGTCATATTTGCCGCTGGGTTCTCCTAGCGTGTCCCATACTTCTTTGGGTGGATTTTGATATTGCTCAGTGGCGGGACTTGTGAAAATTTGATCATTTCCAACTTCATCACCCCATCCAGTCGGGGTAAGGTCCTCCATAGCAATATAAGAATTCTGAGGTTCGGCATACTGATAATTATACCCGCCGTTTGGTTCTCCAACAGCATCCCACATTCCCATGGAAATTGGTGGAATTTCATCTGGATATGGCTGAATGATATGGTTCAAGAACACTCCTTCATCTTCAATAGCGTTTACTTCTTGGCTGACGAAGTGTGACATTAATCCTCCAGAACGAGGACTTTGATCATTCTTTTGATTTTCACTATCATAGCCCAGATCTAGCTTGTCAGATTTGTAGGGTATATCGGGAAGCTGTCCCCATACTGTGCAATCACCCTGTTCAATCATGGCTTTGGCATCTTTGAGAGAAGCCATAGCTGTAGTTGGAGTAGCAGGAATATGCTTGGTGGTAGAGACATCTGGAGAGACCACCTCAAATGATTGGCATGGAGTTTCGATGAATTCGTCCTCCAACTCGACATATTTGGAATTGCTTAGGTGACTAACCACATATTCCTCTTCGCCATAGACTGTGACAATCTTTCCTTTTACTGGATATTTTAACTTCTGATGCAGGGTAGAAGTTACAGCGTTTGCCCCATGTATCCAAGGGCGTCCAAGTAAACAGGAGTAGGCTGGGTGAATTTCCATTACGTAAAAGATAGAATCAAAGATTTGAGAACCCACTCTGATTGGGAGATTCACTTTTCCGTATACCGTTCTGGTTGACCCGTCAAAGGCTCTTACCACAACATCGCTTGGTTGTAACACAATTCCTTCGAAGTCAAGCTTTTCTAGTACTGTTTTCGGTAACACGTTCAAAGAAGAACCGTTATCTACTAGCACATGAGATAGAGTGGTGCCATTACATTCAATGGAGATATGTAAGGCTTTGTTGTGATTTTTTCCAGCAGGGGTTAGATCCACATCAGAGAAACCGAGACCATTGCTCACGGTTAGATTGGCAACACAATTCTCAAATTGGTCGACTGAGATCTCTTGAGGCACATGCGCAGCTTTTAGGAACTTCATCAGAGCTTTGGCATGAGCTTCTGAATATTTTAGCAGAGATAGCATTGAGATTTTTGAAGCGGTGTGCCCCAGTTGCTCAACAATATTGTAATCACTTTTGCAGATGATTTTCAATATTTCCTCCATTTCTTGCTTTGATGGATCCTCAGCAGTGATCTCCACCGGGGTTTGAATTTGTTCAACTTGTGGCTCTTTGCCTCGAGCGTTGACATTTTGATTAGGAACTGGGACTCGGACTGGACCAGCAGCAACATTTGGAGAAATTTCTGGTGAAAAGATTCTTCCACTTCTCGTGATTTTGCTGGTACCCACAATATTACCCACAGTTGGAGTAGATAACTTTGTGGTCTCTTCAGTCGAGGTACCCTGCTTAACTCCATGAATGTAAACATTAGTGTCATATCCCCATGGGACAGCTTTGTCTGAGGAGTATGGAAATGGAGTTGGACTAGCAATGACTACTGATGCCACTTTGAGTGTAGCAGAAATTTTGAATGGAACCTTGGCAGAGATTTTGAATGGTAAGCTGGAGATTACTGAGGCATCCTCTATTCTTATCCCGTTTGCAAAGACTTCGCACAGTACGTCCATAGAAGGGAGCCTCTCAAACATAATGATACAGCGATCCATCCACTTTTGAATTCCCATCCTCAGATTTTCACAACCATTGGGCAGGTATGAGCAATAAAAGCAATCGGGGTCACACCCTGGGAAGTAACCAGCTCGGATTAGCTTTCCTTTGACTTCGCAGAGTGGAGTTGATAATTCGTTCACATCATAGATGTAAACAGTGTCCAGGATAGCGTTAACAGTTTTGTCATGCTTTGGCATAGGTGCAGTGATGACATTTGGAGTTTCTGGAGGATCGAACTCAATTTCACCAGCATCTATCATATCTTGTATTTTATTTTTCAGGGCCCAGCAGTGATCTGCGTCATGTCCTGGACAGTTTGAGTGATAGGCACATGTCGCATCAGGGCGATAATTCGGAGAGGAAGTGTTGACATTCCTTGGAGGACCTCTTAAGGTGATCAGATCTGCTTTTAGCAAGTGCTGCAATGCCTGAGAAATTGGCATGTTGATTTTGGTGAAATTTCTTCTTGGTGCATCTGGTCGATGCGTATATTTTGGCTGTTGATCTTTTTGAGGCGCAGATGCGGAGATCAGAACTGCCCCTACAGATTGATGCTGCTCACTTTTGCGACTTTTTTGAATTTGAGTTGCATTGACCTCATTTCTCCCACTGATGGGCCTTTTTGTAGTACCAGAGGTGGAACCTATCTGAATTTTTCCATTTTGAATGCCACTTTCGACACGTTCTCCGGTCAGTATCAGGTCAGTGAAACCTGATGATGAACTTCCCAGCAAATGGCTATAGAAAGGGCCAGTTAAAGTGCCCATGAACATGTCAACTAGTTCGCGATCAGATAAGGGTGGTTGAACCCTTCCAGCCATATCTCTCCACTTTTGTGCATATCCTTTAAAACTTTCTTTTGGTCCCATAGACATGCCCCTTAGTTGAGTACGGGTTGGCGCAAGATCAGCATTGTATTGGTACTGTTTGTAAAAAGCAGCAGCTAATTCTTCCCAAGTATGAACCTTGGTATTTTCCAGCTGATAGTACCACTCGAGTTGTGTACCCGACAGACTTTCTTGGAAGAAGTGAATCCACAATTTGTTATCCGTTGTATGAGGTTGTATCTTCCTCACATAGGATCTCAGATGTAGTTTCGGGCAAGAAACTCCATCATATTTTGCAAAGACAGGAACTTTGAATTTTGGAGGGATAACAACATCCGAGATGAGCCCCAGATCATTGAAATCTAGGCCAGGTATTTTTTGTATCTCCGTAGCTTTCATACGGTCTTCCAGCTGTTGGTATTTTTCATTATCCGGTTCGTCCCCAGAATGATCATTTTCTTCATTTGAAGAGAGAGAGGGTTTAGCAGAACCCTGGTTGCTTTGATTGTCTTCTTGTTCATCATCACCGACTGTTTCAGGGATCGGTGGCTTTGTGAACTTTTTGACTGGAATTTTGATCTTCCTTCTCAGGTGACTCACACCTACAGATCCTTTAGGCTTCTTTTTCTTCTTGATTATCAGGGCTTTCAGTTCTTGCTGCCCCTTTGCCAGTTCCAGAATTGCCACTTGAACTTGGGCATTCTGTGCTTCGAGATTCTTGATGCTCATTTCGGATTCCATCTCTTCTGACTGAAATAAACAGCGAGAAGATGAGAAATCCGTCATGTGAACCTGTTATGAAATGTGTACGACTGGATGCCATGTGTATGCAATGTATGAAATGCAAATGCAATGTATATGAATGCAATGTATGAAATGTATATGCAATGCATGAAGTGAAATGTGTGTGCAATGTTTCAAGGATCTTAGAGTTTAGATTTGTTAAAGAAGAAACAAACGTTAGTTAATCAATTTATTTCTTTCTTTTTTTTTTTGCTTCTTTTTTCTTTGCCTCATTTGGGCTTACAAGACAGAAATAAAGTAAATGATCCTTCAGGTCTCCCGTGGACGCTTTCTCTTTGCCCCCAGGAATGTGTTGATCTGCTGTTCTTCTTGAAGCTGTCCGGTGAGCTCCAATATCCTTCTCTCATAGTCTTGACGGTATGATTTGAAGGTGTTTCTTTCCTCTTTGAGTTGAACCCAAGATTTTTGCAACTCTTCTAGGTCAGTTGGCATGTCCGGGTGTAGAATAACTTGAGGTTCATATCCTTCGACCTCTGGTTCAATAGTCACAGGTAGAACAGCAGGATATGGCATAAGGAGTTTCTGAGCATGAATGCGGACCCATCTGAGGTAGGGTTCCATAGGAACAGAATTCCATTGCCCCAGAGTGTTGCTTTCTATTCTATAGACACTGCCCCATGCATGTATGAACCTTCGTCGGTGTCTATGAGAATCATTCTCGTAATCAAACACAATGCCATGGATAATCATGTCATGAGGACCGTTGCTCCTTGCATATCCGAATTGGCGTAGAGCTAAAGAGGGATTGTAAGTGATACCTCCTTTGATGCCAAGGAGTGGCACATTAGGGTACTCTCCACAATGATCAATGATAGTAATGTCTCTTTGAAAGAAGTTGTTCCACCGGATATCTGAATGAGACAAAGACATAATCCTGCGAGACCAATGCATTCTTTGTTCATTTCTCAACACTGATCGGGGAAGATGAAATGTAAACCACCTAGCCAGTAGTGGTATACAGCACATGAGAGTTCCTCGTTTCTTCATGGTACGAGTGTGTAGAGAATGTAGAATGTCTCCCAGCAATGTTGGTACCGGGTTACGGATTAGGAAAAGGTTGATGATGTGTATACTTATGAACTGGTCGGGATTTGGGAATAAAACCAACCCATAGATCAAAAGTGCCATAACTTCCTCAAAAGCTGGATAACTTTTGTTTTCTAGCAGTAGTCGAGCCTTTTCCAATAAGAACTTGGCAAGTAAACCCTTAACTCCACTCTTTGTTTCCCAATTGGACTCGATTTCTGATTTCCGCAGATGTAAAGCAGCAGCAATGACTTCCGGTTTTGGAATCCTTTTTAAACCAGTGAAAGGTAATTGATTTCGAACAGGCAATCCAATTAGTTCAGAGAATTCTTCCAAAGTGGGTACCAACTGGTAATCAGGAAAGGTAAAGCAATGATGTTCAGGGTCAAAGAACTGGAACAGGACCCGTATCATGTCTTCTTCAAATTTTGAGGTAACCAAATGGAGTAGGTGACCATGCCTTTCAGTGAATTGAACATTCCTGGGGAATTCTGACACCAAGTCTTTTAGCCTAGATGGTATCGTTGAGATGTTGATTCGGATGTAATCTTTGGTGGCGGGAGCCATTACCTGCAAAAACAAAGGTAAACTCTTTGATCCTTGAAGTGTTTGGTGCAAAAAATGATATGCTTATGATGCAAACATGTGGCACACAAAAACAAATCAAACAATAGCCTTAGGTTTAAAGGCTTGCATGGAGCTGATAGGTGATACCCTCCCCACTGAAGTTGAGTTGGTTAAAACCTGTCCTAGAATTGGATTTGGGTTCTATGATCCTTGGAAGTAACATCTCAATACAGCGCTCGAGCGGCCGATCAAAATATTCCTCGAGGATAACTAACTTCGATCAATTTCAAAGCTAGCCACTTAATAGGCCACAAGTCAAGTTCAACTAAAAAGGTTCTAAGACAAATTAGTGTTTAATGACACTTCGGAAGCCTAATATACTCCTTGATCGTTTTCAAGGGACATCAGTATAAACCAAAGTATCGCACTAACGATGACTACCAGATCAACCGTATCGGTACATGCCGTACAGTTTCCTTGGTCTAATGTCATATACTTAAGGTATCTCGAGATTCGGGTTAGAATCTTTCACACAAGCAAAATACCCAAGCAAGCCTTTGAAAAATAGAGCAATCAAGTCAATCAATTGAAAACATCGAAGTGATCTATTCTCTTAAGGTAACCCCTTTTGAAAACATTTTGTTTTTTGAAAGTAACTCCCCAGCAGAGTCGCCAGTTCTGTGGACCTCCGATTTTTTTTAATACCGGGCCATACCTCTGATCTGTAGAGATACGTGAACTGACTCTTTTTGTCGCTTAATGCTTTCGCATTTTGAAAATTCACAGAGTCGCCACCGACCTTTTATTTTATCCAATTAAGGAAAGGTTTATAAAAGACACAGAAAAAAGACCTTTAAGAAATTCTGGGTAAGGGGGTAGGTTATACAAAGGGAAGGTGTTAGCACCCTTTGTATCCATGGTTATCCATGGGCTCTTAAGTTTGCTTAGCTCACTTGTTTTTCGATCACTTTTCAATTGCTCTGAAATTGCTCATATGTGGTTTCAAATACCTTTGTAAATTGAATTTTGTAATGATCCGTGTGTGGATGTATACAAAATGCTTGTTTATCTTTCGAAAGATGTTTTGAAAAGAACGTTAACTTTGTAATAATCCGTGTTTGAATGTATACAAAGTATTGTCTTTTTTGAAAGTTTTTTGAAAAATCAACAGTGTATGAGAATTTTGTTTGTTTTGATTTGAGCAAGCAAACTAGGAGGTCTACCCTGAGTTGTAAGGTCTTTATCCTATTTCCTTTAAAAATCCATCCTTTCATCGGATATAAAAGCAAGGTTCGATTTTGTACTCAAAACAGTGGAATTTGACTTTGATTTTGAAAGATTGAGAAGGGATTACCTGAAGAGGTGCAAGTGTGATTGTGATTGGATTCAGATATTTATCTTTGAAGTTAGTGATCTAACGGTTCAATTTTATCTTTGACATACACGCAGTTTATATTTGCTGGAAATTAAAATGCGGAAATGTAAAGTGCGGAAAGTAAATCTACGCTATTACATCGGTTGTGCAGGAAATGTAAACTAGCCTATTTACATGAATTTGACATCCTATACATTTATCTAGGAATTTAAATTGCAAGAAAAATAAAAGGCATGTTTTTGTATTTTTTTTATGATTGATTTTAATTATAATTAATGCATGATTAATTAAATTAAAATGAAGAAAAAAGATGGAAATATATTTAAACCTAGAAATTAAGTTTAAAATATATACAAAATATTTGTTAATTAATCTTAAAACAAAACTAATTTTTTTTTGGAATTTTTGGAAATTGATTTGAAATTGATTTAAGTTAATTAAAACATAATTATGCAAATAATTATACAAATAATTAAAACTTAAAAAGAAAATTATTCAAAATATGTACAAAATTAGTTTATAATATATAAACAATATTTAACACAAAGAACAATTTTTTTTATGATTTTTTGATTGGTTAGAATAATTAAAAAGCAAATATATAAATATATACTAATTAATTATGCAAAATATTGAAATTTTGAAGAAAAATAAAATATTTTTATTTCATAAAATAGTATATTATTTTAGAAGTCTAAAAATATTTTTTGTGTATTTTTTGGATTTTTAAAACTATTTTTAATTAATTTAACAAAGAAATTAAAATAAAATAGAAAATAAAATAGAAAATAAAAGGGATACTTATCCTGTGTGGTGGTTTATGAGGGAGCATGATAAGCTGTGTAATCTGGTGCGTTAGATGAAGAATTGATGGAAATCTATGGCTCAGATTAGTAGACACATGGTAGTCTTGGAAAGAGAGAATCATTGGATTTGTGTGGTGACCAAAGTCAGACTGGGCCCACCATATCCTGCATGGACCAATGATAAAATGAAAGAAAATGAGTTGAAATGTTGACCAGCCAGCCAAACTGTGCCACGCGAGCGGAGAGAGAGACCAAGTCTGACCAGCGAACCACGCTTGGACACGTGGTCGTCTTCAACCTCCGTCTCCCTTATTTTTTTAAAACAAATAGCGGGGGTTTTAAACCTCCTCTATTTGTACAGTAAAAACGTCGTTTTGGTAGCTTCCCACACCTGCAAAAATAAGCGTTAGAAATAAAAACAAGTGACCCAGATCCCCTAATTAGGATGCTCTGAGTCCAAATATGATGTTAGTTTCGCTGTTTGAGTGCTGTAGCTATGGGTTCGATGGAGTTGAAGTTTTAACATGCATGAACCTTCGTTAATGGCATGGAATGATTCTCACGTGGGAGCTTATATGTTAAGGCCCAGATCTAGCTTATAGGACCACATGAACTCATTGGAATGATTATATTACATGGAGGTTGATTAAATATAGGAAAACGAAAATTATTTATGTATGAACATGAAGAACACTATGCATGTGTTACGACTCTCATGGGACCATATTAAGGGTTCATTCTTGCTTTATATGATCTTAGAAGATGATTGGAATAATTGATTTGTATTGATATTGATTGGAATATTGAATTTGAAAATTACAAAGTGTATGGAAATTTTGAGAATTATGAGGTTTCTATGCTATGCTTTGCTATAATTTCGTGGTTGTGTTGGCTCTCTTTTGTTGCTGAAATATCTTGAGCTATTTATAGGCCAAGATGTGCTTAAATTTGAAGCTAAGAAGCATTGATTGCTTTTGTTGAAATTTTGGCTTTCAAACTTAAGTTTCAAGCAACCTTGGCTTGCTCTTCACACTTTTCCCTTAGCCTTTCCTTGAATCTTCTTTGCTGCAGAATATTGACTATTTTTTGATGAGTCATGCTTAGAAATTAAGCTACCATTTATCCATCCATTTTCCTTTTAATTTTAATCTTAAAATAAGATAAAATCAAGCAAAAAATGGATAAAAATGGTGTGGGCTTAGTCTTGGTCGTGGGAGGCCCATATCATCATGGAAATGATGTTTGAATGCTGAAAACTTGGCCCCATTTGGAAAAAATGCCATTTTGAGCAATGTTGATTTCATGTATTTTCCCAAAATTTAG